>NC_051159.1:168593829-168840260 GCF_013339745.2 Dermacentor silvarum
GTTTGCAGTATCACGAAATAACTGTACCGAAGAAGACCAAGCATTATCGCCATCTTTGGTCGTTCGCGCACGAGTCTCTTGCTGTTGACAGACGGACGGACCGAGGAAATGCTCATCGAAACCCGAGGCTTTTGCCATGCTAATCTTCTGGTGTTTGCTAGAGCTCAAGTTCCAACACTTCGCGTATTCGCGCACTCACAAGACGGACGAGTAATACAACCGTTGTATATCGCACTGTGGCTTACACCGCTGAAATCAGAACGCAGCGTCACACAAATGCGCCTCTATGGGATTTGTTGGAGTGTTTTTGCCAATTTGCGAATAGATGATCTTTGCATAGACTCTCCGAGGTCAGCTGCTTTGACATTTTGCGAAATAAAGCTTCATGGCTGAGATCGTATCACTCCAACGAACATTGGCTGCACCCTTTCTCACGTTTGCCTCCTAAATGTCTTTTTTCTTGAGTTACCCTTGATTCACTTCAAGTTTTCGATGAAAGCAGTTGAAAAAGCAAGCAAGACTCTACAGATGCCGAGGTCGACGCCAAAATGACAAAGTTACAATTCCTGAATCCACCCTTAATTTGAGTAGTTAATTCTGTAACAAACCCACCTTATATTATTCGGAAACTAACACTGATATTACTGTTGTTGTCTATAAATGATCTGACCAGCAATAATAATGCAAATGTCAGGCTGTTTGCAGATGACTGTGTACTGTACGAAGAGATTAAAAACTGCAGTGACTAGATTGAACTCAACAGTGCATTGAACAAAGTAGCACGCTGGTGTTCTGATCTGCAGATGATTAATTCGGAAAAAAAAGTGGTCACGATGTTAATAAGAAAAAAAAAAGAAAACAAGCTTATCCTTTTGTTACGGTTTTAATATCACCCTTTACCCGCCCTTTACCCGGTTGCTCAGTGGCTATGGTGTTGGGCTGCTGAGCACGAGGTCGCGGAATCGAATCCCGGCCACGGCGGCCGCATTTCGATGGGGGCGAAATGCGAAAACACCCGTGTACTTAGATTTAGGCGCACGTTAAAGAACCCCAGGTGGTCCAGATTTCCGGAGTCCCCCACTACGGTGTGCCTCATAATCCGATCGTGGTTTTGGCACGTAAAACCCCATAATTTAATTTTAACATCACCCTTCGTAACCTAAGCCAGCACAAATATATTTGTGTTATAATCTCGTCCGATATCAGCTGAAAAGAGCACGTGAAAACCATAGGCGCGAAAGCCACAAAGCAATTGTTTTTCTTCAAATGGATGCGACGACGCACCAACCATGACATTAAAGTTTTAGCATACATCGCACTTCTCAGACCGCTTCTAGAATATGATAATATAATCTGGTTCCCATTCACAAATAGTGGTATCAACACGCTTGAAAACGTGCAGTGGAAAGTGGTTAGATTTTTTAACCGTTATCGACGCCGGGATTCCCCGGCAGGATTGTGCAGGATTACCTACACTCCAAAGTTGAACTCAATCAACCCTTCATCGCCTAAATTTATTATATATGTCACTGCACAACTGCTTTAAGATATGCCACACAGGATACGTTGAAGCTAAGAAAACAAGACAAACACGTCAAACGCATGATCTCACACTTAAAGAATATTCGTGCAACAACACATTTTATTATTCATTTTCTCCGAGATCCATACGAGAATGGAATGGTCTCGACCAGCTTGTAGTAAAACAGCATACAATAGATGACTTTCTAGAATTAGTGAAAAGAACAGTTTAGTTTATACGTACTGGTGGGCTTGTAAGCGTATCCTATTTTTTTTCTATCATTGCGTATGTTTTTTTCCTAATGGCGCGTTTCATGTTTCAAGTTTCAAGTTTATTCATCAACGATGTCAGTTTTACAGAGAAGTGCATACATAATTAGTACATACACAGGGAGTCCCAAAGTTAAAAACTGTCAGAGGGATTCCCATAGATGAACAAAATGAAAAAAAAACGAGATATACATCAATCATTGTTTACGGTGATTTTACAAACAATTAAAAAAAGGGATAGTGCAAAAAACAAGAATATAAGGCTGTTTGTTTAGTAAGACAAAAATTGCAAAGAAAACTTCTGTAATAAACGAGCAATTCAAGTTAGAGCACTGCACGGGCCGATTTTTGCGGCCCGGGCCCGGCCCGGGCCCGTTTTCACATTGGGTGGCCCGCCCGAGCCCGATCAAAACTTTTATGGCGACACCCGGGCCCGGCCCGGGCCCGGAAATAATCTACGTTACCCGCCCGGCCCGGCCCGCCACCCCTTTACCTTAAGCCCGAGCCCGGCCCGAGCCCGACTCGAAACCGGCCCGAACCCGGCCCGAGACCGAAAAATACATGTTTTTCAGAGTTGAGAAGCCCGAGAATAACTCGCAGAAAGCCTGAGCCCGGCCCGGGCCCGCGTCAAAAAACCCGAGCCCGGCCCGGGCCCGGGTCAAAAAGCACACGCCGTGCCCGAGCCCGGCCCGAGCCCGTGAAAAAACTCCTCTACCCGGCCCGGCCCGGCCCACGGGCCGGGCCGGGCCCGGGCTTTCGGGTAAGCCCGAGCCCGTGCAGTGCTCTAATTCAAGTTTACAATACAATAAAAATGGGGGTAATATACCATGTAGTATTATAGCTACGTCAATTATTATTATTACAATCACAAAAGTATGTTGTTAGGATGAAGAGAGTTGTTGTAAAAAATCTTTCTTAACTTGGTTCTTGAATATATGTACTGTGGGTGATGATTTAGTGGTATGTAGAATAGAATTCCACAGTTTGATTCCCGCAAATGTGGTAGTTAACTTACCATAGTTGGTGCGCACTTTAGGTAAAAGGTGGTTATCGAGTTCAGAGAACCTAGTAACGTTAGTATTTACAAAAGTTTCAATGACAAAGCCATCTATATGTGCAATATTACGAAATAACTTATATATCACGATTGTTAGCTTAAACTGAAAGAGCTGATGAAGAGGATCAATGCTTAAACGGCAATAAAGTGGCGTTGCATTGGATTGGAAATGGCTGAAAGTCATGAGTCGAAGCGCCTGATTTTGCAGGCGTTGAAGTTGGCTGAGGTGTGCGAAGTATGTGTTATCCCCAGGCTGATATGCAGTAAGATAAATGACTGTGAATGTGCGCATGATAAAGGGAATGGATAATGTGTGGCTGAAAATATCAGCGGGTTTTGATTATGGCGCGTATTCCAAAAGAAATCTTACGGACAAGCGATTGCGCATGAAGATTGAATTTCAGGTGTCTGTCTAAAACTACGCCTAGAAACTTTATGCTATCAGATATTGGTATTAGGTTGTTGTCGAGACATACAGATATAGATTTCGAAATTAGTGTCGGGAAGGAATGAAAAACCATAAAAACCGTTTTTAGCGGATTGATGCACAACATGTTCTTTCGACACCAGGAAGTTATGTTATGCAGATCAACGTTAACATTTCGCTGTAGCTCGTCGACATTATTAGCGCAAGTAAAAACAGTCGTGTCGTCTGCATATAATATACAGTCGGTAGTTGTCAAAACCTTAGGCAGGTCGTTAATAAATAGTAGAAACAGTAGCGGACCTAGAATTGAGCCCTGAGGAACGCCTTGATTTATGTTCTTAGCAGATGAAAGTTTGCCGTCAATCTGAACAACTTGAGTACGATTGGTTAGATAGCTAGAAATAAACTGAAGTGGCGGGCCAGTTATGCCGTAAGATTCAAGTTTATGTATAAGAATTTGGTGATTAATGGTGTCAAAAGCTTTCGTTAAATCTATAAATACACTTCCAACCAGCAAGCCTTGGTCGATAGCCTTCTTGAGTTTATCGGTGAAGGTTAGAAGCGCAAGCTCGGTTGAGCAACCCTGCCGAAAGCCATACTGTTTAGGTGATAGTAGATTAAATTTTGCTAGATAGGATGATAAACGTGTATGAACTAGTCGTTCAATTATTTTACTAAAAAATGAAAGAATACAAATAGGCCTGTAGTTATTCAGAAGTTCGCGATCGCCTTTTTTGTAAGCAGGTGTTATTTTACCAACTGTCAGAGGATTGGGGAATATGCCTGCTTTAAACATTTTGTTAACAATATCTGCTTGTTGTATTTGTGCTAAAGGTTGTATTTATTCTGTAACTTGGAAAGTCGTTTATGTCTGCATTAAGCGAACTACTATGCTTACACCAGTACTATGCGTTGTGCATGCCTTCTCTTCCTTCTTTTTGTTTGCATTTTAGCCAACTGTTTTCTTGCTTTTACGGAAACATTAAGAAGCATACGTGCAAGCACATGTAGGCTCTCTAGGAAACATGGTTTCACCGGAATATCACTGGTAGTGAAATTTTCTGCGACCGTGACAGGAGTTAACATATCTTGACATGACCGCAGTGATAAAAGTGTAGTCCTGCTCGCAGTAAATAAAAGCATTTCGTCTTTTGCACTACTATATACCGCGTCCACATTTGAAATATCTGAGCTGCTTGGCGGATGCTTGTGAAAAACATTTATTTGGTGTATGTTATCACCCTCAGGAAATGTGCCTTTCCTTGGTGAATAGCTTATGGGAACGCATTGCTAATGCCGTGCAGAAATGTGCAGCCGGTAATGTTTATCTGTTAGGCGATTTTAATTCCTCCAAATTGATTGGCTGCAGTTGACGTCCTCTCGTAGCGCTGCAATCGATTTCGGTTAACTTTTGAATGTAATATACTTTAAGCAGTTGACTGACCCACTCGGGATGCTAACGTTTGAGTCTTGGCGCTAACTACATTCCCTGAAACCCTATGTTCCGTATTATATTCAGATGACTTCAGTGACCCTAAACTGTTTCGACGATTACTGCAGATATCTTTGTCGTTTATAGGGCTTCAGCGTCAAGAAAACGTAATTATAATTATAGCAAAGCTAAATATGATGCCATCAACGCCGAATAAGGATTCTTTTTAGTCAATCTTTTTGCAATGTTTTTCTCATCGCTCTGTCGACTAAAGTTTGGTCCTTTATAAGGAAAGGTTTCTCGATCTTGTTAAATACGTGTCGTATATTTCTGTAACTAATGACAAAATCAAACTCTAGTTAAGCACATTGCGAATACTTACAAATAAGAAGAATGTCTTTACTGTAACGCTAAACGCACTCTTTGTGCATCCCCCGCACGCACGTCGTCGTGATTACATAATTATCTTACTTTCAAGCGCACTTTCGGAAGGACACACCTTCAATTTACCTACTCTGCCTCGTGCCATGTCACACTGGAATGGCATTCCCGGCAAAGTTTTTACAGCAGATCGTAATATACCACACACGATACGTTGAAGCTAAGAAAACAAGACAAACACGTCTATTGTGGACCGAATAAAGTTCGCTCACTCACAGCAAATCGTAAAAAATTCTGCGATCACCTGTTCGTGCTTTTCAGAATCTGCCTTGTGGGTTTTTTATTTGCAGATGTGCTTGTGTCCTTTTTTTTAGTTTTGTACAGATTTTGTTGCAATTCCTCGTTTGTGATGCACAGTCACGCCTACGCGTGTACTGTACTTCGATGTTATTTAGCGTTCTTTATTCTTTTTTTTTTTGAAGAAATTTACATGGTTAGTGATGTTCTTGTTTTGTATATTTGTTCCCATTGTTAAGCTTTTCGAACTTATTATTGTGACTTCCCCTTAGTCAATGTCTGATGCAGAGCCTATAATGTGTTTTCTACACAAACAAACAAACAACCAAACAAACGCTCTGATCAAGGCCTTGCTGACCGTCTGCCGCAGTTACCGTTACCACGCCTATAAGGCGAGCCATCCTGTGGCTGCCGCAGAGGAATCCCAGCATGAGGGCCGACGAGCTAGCGTCGACGAAGCCGGCGAGGTGGTGAAGAAGCCCGAAGAGATCGACATTGGGGAGGACGTTGACCTGCAATTGACACCCAGGGCCATGGTCTTATTTGTCGCCTTCATGTGCGGCACGTTGATCCTGCTCTACCTCTTCATCCAGTATCTCGGTGAGTGCGCGGCCGACGTGCATGTCGGCACGCCGGGCCGCATACTTTGAAATCGCTCTATTTTGGCAAGCCCCAAAAAGTCACTAATAAAAAAATTATGTGACTCTAATACGGTGAGGCTTCAAATCTTGAAAACAACCTCCTAGTTCAATATGCAGTCAGTAATACAAAATTGGCTTTTAAAGCAACGCTTTCTAGACGAATCCTCCCACACTTTGCTGACCGTATCTGCTACTGCTGCTGCTGTTGCTTTGCAGAATAGCTCTACACATACCACTCATACAACAAATCTGCTTATATGCAGCCCAATTTGTACTTCTCCACAGGTGGCCGGCTCGGTTCTCTACGGAATTACGCAGACAAAAAACAAGCGGTAGCTAAATATTAACGCGAGAGCGTTAAGAGCCCCGTGTCGCTGAAAATTCGGCGTCGGCGGTCGGCATTAAGCATCTGCTTCTGGCGGAAATAATCGTGCCGAACCGCATCATCCCGAATCACTCCGACCACACGGCCCTCCGTGTGGCGCAAGGAGTTAGTGAACAAAAATTGAATTTCTCAAAGTAAAATCTCATGAAAATCGTAAAGTACGACTTAACCACAACCTACAGGCGTGATAGCGTCGGATTGTAATTTGAATATACGAGAAAAAAGCCTGATACGCAGCCAGGGATCTCTGAACGCTATCGCGTTCCACTCTTGCGTCCTTCGATTCTGATGGTGTTTCGCTTTACTTTGGTTCTAGGCAACATTGAGGGAAATATTGAAAACCGAACCTTTCTAAATTTTGGACACGCGCGCGCCTCGGAGCAACAGCAAACTATTAATAAAATAATAAAGAAAAGGTCCTGGGGCCTTCACATTGTGATATAAGACGGCTTAAATTGCTCCTGTAAAAAAGTTGTCGCAGTTTCACCTGAAAGGCGAAGCATCAATTGCGATAGCAAATTTGTAGAGAGCTATACGGAGTAATGATAGTAGCTTTATGAGCTGTATAAACTTGGACATGCAGCAGCACCGGCAACACGCAGATCTGATGTCGACGCCGTCGGCGTTTTGCCCGCGTTCGCACAAAATGCGTGCGGCGTTGGTGACTGTTGCCGGAGCCTCTGATATAAAAAGTTGTCGCAGTTTCACCTGAAAGGCGAAGCATCAATTGCGATAGCAAATTTGTAGAGAGCTATACGGAGTAAGGTTAGTAGTTTTATCAGCTGTATAAATTTGGACATGCAGCAGCGCCAGCAACGCGCAGAACTGTTTTCGACGCCGTCGGCGTTTTGCCCGCGTTCGCACAAAATGCGTGCGGCATTGGTGACTGTTGCCGGATCCTCTGATATAAATAGGCACTTGGTGCCACAGCTAAACGTCGCCTCCCTTCTCTCACCCTCCCCCCCTCCCCCCCACGGCCTTTCGCGAGTCGGAAGAAGGCGCGTTTGCTCTACATATATGGTGATTCTAAAGGAGGAAAGAGACGCCTACTTCTGCAGCCCTTAAGAGAGCACCGCGCAGAACGCGCGTTTGTTCTCCGCCGTGGGTTCACTCACCGTGAAAGCGCGCGTCCCTCGCGCACATACAGCGTTCGGCGCGCGGCGACGATTTCATCTCCATTGACGTCATACGGAACCTCACGGCGACGGCGACGGCGACGCCGACGGCAGAAATCTGCTTTGGAGTGTCCATATAATTGCTATCGCAATAATAGGCACTTGGTGCCGCAACTAAACGTCGCCTCCCTTCCCTCCCCCCCCCCCCCCCCCCCACGGCCTTTCGTGCGTCAGAAGAAGGCGCGTTTGCTCTACATATATGGTGATGGTAAAGGAGGAAAGAGACGCCTACTTCTGCAGCCCTTAAGGGAGCACGGCACAGAACGCGCGTTTGTTCTCCGCCGTGCGTTCGCTCCCCGAGAAAGCGCGCGTCCCTCGCGCCCTTTCACTCCTTAGAAGGCGGAGAAAGAGCCGCTCATCCTCCTTCCTAAGGCCTAAAGGCCTTAGGAAGGAGGATGAGCGGCTCTTTCTCCGCCTTCTAACGAATACTTTCCTGTGCCCGGCAGTTCTAAAGCATTTTGACCCCTCCTTTAGTGGCAACTGCCCACACTGTGGTGCGGTGTCTTCAGACACCTATCACATGGTGTGGGCCTGCCCCTCCAACCCGGCCATCCCCCCCATCCCCAACCCAACCCGGGAAGACTGGGAGGCGACCCTGCTCGGCTGCCACGACTTACAGGCCCAACAAGCCTTAGTTGGGCGCGCCCGGGCGGCGGCTACCGCCACTGGCGTCCCGAACTAGGGACCTCCACCCAGTATTTGTAAGGACCAGTCCCTTACGGGCTGGTCCAAGCATACTTCCTGTCCCTCTATAGCGAAATAAATGTTTTCACCACCACCCTTTCACTCGCATATACAGCGTTCGGCGGCGCACGGCGACGATTTCATCTCCATTGACGTCATACGGAACCTCACGGCGACGGCGACGACGACGGCAGAAATCCGCTTTGGAGTGTCCATATAATTGCTATCGCAATAAAATTGGAGGATGCTTAAGCTTCGCCTTTAAGAGTGGGACGCGATAGCGTTATCGGGCTCCGTTCGCATCACGATTTTCTTTATGAGTAGGCTTCACTGCAACACACAACGTGGGAAAGCTAGCTTACAAAGACCAAGCTTACACTGATCCCCTTAAAATCACTTCCCTTTTAAATACAAATGTATTGCTGGGAAGGCATTTTATTGCGATAGCAATTATATGGACACTCCAAAGCAGATTTCTGCCGTCGGCGTCGCCGTCGCCGTGAGGTTCCGTATGACGTCAATGGAGATGAAATCGTCGCCGCGCTCCGGACGCTGTATGTGCGAGTGAAAGGGCGCGAGGGACGCGCGCTTTCACAGGGAGCGAACGTACGTCGAAGAGGAAACGCGCGTTCTGTGCCGTGCTCCCTGAAGGGCTGCAGAATTAAGCGTCTCTTTCCTCCTTTCCATATACAGAGAGCCAACGCGACGGTTTCCGTCGCGCAAAAGGCTGTGGGAAGACGGGAGGGAGAGAGAGAGGGGAGGCGATGTTTAGTGGCGGCACGAAATGCGTATTTATATAAAAACGCCGCGCGCGTTCAATGCGAACTCGGGCAAAACGCCGACGGCGTCGACAACAGTTCTGCGCGTTTCTGGTGCTGCTGCATGTCCAAGTTTATACAGCTGATAAAAATACTATCCTTACTCCGTATAGCTCTCTACTAATTTGCTATCGCAATTGATGCTTCGCCTTTCGGGTGAAACTGCGACAATTTTTTCAGATCGCTAGCAAATAAGCTGAATGAACCCCTTGTGAAAATCTCGACATGGTGTGAACAAAATAAGCTGCAAATTGATCATAACATGACCAAATTTGTCATTTTCCCTTCCCGTCAGCGATCGCCTGATGACATTCACTCCATTTCCATCAACCGTCACTCGATCTCAGCATTTGATCATCGTACTTATTTAGGTGTAGATTTTGATTGTCACCTTCAATTTCAACTTCCCACAGTTAACATAAAGAAAATGGCACACGAAATATACCTATTAAATAAAGCTCGTCCATGCTTCTCTCGTGCCATTTTATGCCGTGGTGACATAGTGGCTTTGTCGTTGCGCTGCTAAGCCCGAGTGAGCGAGATCAAATCCCAGCCGCTGGGGCCGCATTTCGATGCGAGGCGAAATGCAAAAACGCCCGTGTCCCGTGCATTGGGTGCACGTTAAAGATCCCTTGGGGTGGGGAGTCAGAATTAATGTGGAGTCCCCCACTACGGCGTGCCTCATAATGAAATCGTGGTTTTGGCACGTAAAACGCCAGAATTCAATTCACTTTACTCTCTACTTCCAGTGTACTTGATCATTGGCATGTTCGTGCTCGCGTCGACAGTTGCTCTCATCGGAGTGCTTGAACCCTTGTTCTACATGCTACCTTTTGGCACAGCAAGGTAAGCATGCCTTTCTGTAATGGTGCTGGTCACTCATTCACTTTTCATTCAATTTGCTGGCTTCCTTTTTTCGCGCACTCGCTCAGTCCGCGCATTGCATTTTGAAGTGAACTGTAATGCAATTCATCGGTAGTATGTCAAAGGATGGGAACATTTGACACGATTGCTTCATATCAATTCCATAGACTAACACGGGTAGACACATAATGTGTGAAATACGTAGCGTATAATGGGTACATTTCCTGTAATGCTGTGAGCTGTGATACGAGTCGGGTAAGCTGGTATAGTTACATTGAGACAACGGAAACAGAGTGGGAGATGTGTTCTACCGTGATTTCTTATCGTTTGACCTGTGTCTCGCTGTTTTCTTCACCTAGGTGTTTTTACTGCCAGTGTGCTAGCCATGGTTATAAATGTGCAGTTCTCAACATTTAATATCGGCGCTTGTGGCTGCACAGCTTGCGATTTGTTAATAAATGCAGAAAGCCAGTGACGGTAACGCCGAAGTGCTCGTAGATGACCGGACAAGTTTTATTCTTGTAACGCATGCGCGTGCATGGTTAGTAGATATAGCGCTGCGCAAGATGTCACAAGGCGACGCTGCAGATGTGCGATTTTGCGTCGGTATAGATGTGTAGTGATGTGCAGTTATGTCTCTGTGCTTGCGTGCGTGCGTATATTGAGGGTGTCGTGTGCGCATTTACGTGCGTGCGTAGGTGTAAATTTCTAGTTCTAGTGCTGCCATGCATGCACTAGAACAGAAGAATTCTTTCCTACTATCGACTCTAAATCAACGCCCGACTTTCGCATTGAAACTGTGTAAAATATCAAAACAGCCAAATGTATACATACTAATTCTCCCTGCTTAGTTAATATTTGTGTTGAAACTCGTGTTCTTTGCGTGTGGTGACTATGCAAGTGCGACGCCTGATTTTCTGTCCATCTTCCCGTTGAAGGCTACCAAACTACGCATTCCCCTGCTTCTACGGCTCACTGGAGGTGCGCCAGGTGTTCCTGATCTTGTTTTCCATTGGCCTGGCCTTTTCGTGGGTCGTCATCCGCCACAACTCTAAATCTTGGCTGCTACAGGATTTCTTGGGCGTCGTCTTCAGCATCTACATGATCAAAACCTTGCGCCTGCCTAACCTCATGGTGATCACTCTAAAAGCTGTGCATCATACTCTAGGCATTTTTGCAGTGCGCAGGTGTCGCCTGTTTCCTTTGACAATTGCGCTCTCTCGTATTGAATGCGTTGTCACTTCTAACCTGCACTGTACTAGGTGCGAAAATAAGCGTGTTCCGTATTGGCCGAATACCGGTGAGATAGATGACGAAATCGGAAATGGGGGAGGAGGGCACGTTTTCTAGCACCGAAAGGGAAGGGGGGGGGGGGGGAATGACAGCGCCGAAACAAACGGTTAGCTTGCGCGCCCAATATCAGAGCGAACTGCTGCACATCAGTAGGTAGACACAACGTAGGCGCGAGACCACCCGGGAACTGCAAGAAACTTCGAGACTTCCTCGCAAATATTTAAGAGTGGCAATCGTGGAAAAAAAGTAAGTTGCTAATTATCGCGAAGAGCAATTGATACTAAAGGACTATCGGTTCATCGCTAAACCCTATACGACTCCATCAACTTTTTTCTCCTTCACATTGTAAAGCGCCCGAAAAAGAGACGGTCGGTCATTATAAAAAAAAAAAAAATCTTGGGATGGGATACGAGGAACAGAATGTCTTTATTTAAAAAGATATTGGGATGGGATGCCAGGAACAGATTGATAACGCAGTAGATCTTTTCCTACGGTATCTTTAGGTGTGTTGTATAGCCTGGTAATTTCGCCGTCAGTATCGACATCCTGAATGCTTGTAACCGTCTCCACGCAAAGAATTGGTAACACCTGTGATGATATAGGTATGTCTCTTTTCTAGAAAAGCACTTATTGATTCAATCCTTTTTTTTTCTTGCAGGTTATTTGCGTTCTTTTGGTCTTGCTTTTCTTTTACGATATTTTCTTCGTATTCGTCACACCATACCTGGTTCCGGTGAGTGACCTTACAGTGCCGTGAACAAAAATTAGCTCGGCTATATGCTTTCTGTATGAAAGAGTTCCTGAATTATTTGTAAAGAAGTCTTTGTACTTTTGTTCTTTGTGCCTTGCGTCATACAGAAATCAACGCCACACAACCAGACCGGCAGTTTCGCCAAGTCATCAGGTGTAAGTGGAGAAGCAAGACATGACTTACTCTCTTTTTTATATTGAAAGCATGCACTTGAAAATATTGCAGGAAATGTCGTGAAGAAGCGTTAAATGCGGTAACTTCATGGTGAATACGCAGCAAGTGCGACAAGGCACGCGCGACGGTTGGCGTTTAGCTGCCGCGTAGATATTGATACATGCATATTGCGTGTTTCTTATGGACGATGCGCGCGGGCGCCCAGACGAAGACGACGAATTGCGTTTTGCTCTCGAGCTGTCGGCTGAACTGGCCAGCGCTGCAGCTATCCTGTGTAAATATATTTTGTAAATAGTCTCCAGTACTCAATCCTTCGTTCGCGTAACATTTTGGTGGAGGTGCGGGGTAACGACCCCCGTACCTCTGCCCTTGGTGCCCTTTCCCTCTGCCCGATGGTGATTACGTCGCTACTCCTGTTCCTGATGTCCTTTTGCTGCGCGATATCACTGTGCCCCACTCCGCCGTAACCGTCGTCGATAACCGGACATGCCTTCCCGTCGTCAATTTTGGACTAACAAAGCAAGTTCTACCCCAAGGCATATCGGTTGCAACGCTGCGCGCTATAGGAGATGACCACGTCACGGCGTTTTCCGTAGACGGCTGCTCCGAGTCTTCACCATGTCCACAGGATGCTATTTGCCGTGACGAAACCTTTAGTCCCATGATTGCTGCGGACCTATTGCCTGAGCAAGCAGCAGCTCTGTGTCGCCTTTTGGTTTCGTACCAAGACATCTTCGACCTCAACAATCGACAGTTGGGCCAGACTTCAAATGTTAAGCACCACATAAATACTGGTGATGCCAGTCCTATTCATCGCCGGCCATATCGAGTTTCTCTTTCAGAGCGTAAGGTTATTCAAGATGAAGTGCACAAGATGCTTGCCAAGGGCATTGTTGAACCCTCGTCGAGCCCTTGGGCGTCGCCCGTTGTGCTTGTTAAAAAGAAAGATGGCACGTGGCGCTTCTGCGTAGATTATCGTCATCTAAACCGAATTACTAAAAAAGACGTCTATCCCTTGCATCGCATTGACGATGCCCTCGATTGTCTCCACGGTGCCAACTACTTCTCATCAATAGACCTTCGGTCTGGTTATTGGCAAATTTCTGTGGATGAGAGGGACCGAGAGAAGACCGCATTTGTCACCCCTGATGGTCTTTATCAATTCAAAGTTATGCCATTCGGTCTGTGCAACGCCCCAGCCACATTCGAGCGTATGGTGGACTCTTTGCTTCAAGGGTTCAAATGGACAACATGCCTTTGCTACCTAGACGACGTTCTCGTATTTTCTCCTACGTTTGAGACACACCTCGAGCGCTTATCAGCTGTTCTTCAAGTCTTTCGCGAGGCTGGGCTCCAACTAAATTCCTCGAAGTGTCACTTTGGTCGTCGGCAGATTACAGTGCTGGGCCACCTCGTCGACGCTTCCGGTATTCAACCAGACCCGGAGAAAATTCGTGCTGTCACGTCTTTTCCTGTACCTCAGTCTGTCAAAGACGTCCGAAGTTTTGTAGGACTCTGCTCCTACTTCCGACGGTTCATTAAAGACTTCGCAGCGATTGCCCGACCACTTACGGATCTTCTGAAGAAGGACGTGCCGTTTACCTGGGGTCCCGCTCAAACTGCCGCGTTTTCCCACCTGACCAACATTCTCACCACGCCGCCTATTCTGGCCCACTTTGACCCGTCCTGCCCTACAGAGGTCCGTACCGATGCCAGTGGTCACGGTATCGGAGCCGTCTTAGCCCAACGCCAACAGGGACGCGATCGTGTTATCGCCTACGCTAGCCGCCTCCTCACAGCAGCGGAGCGCAACTATTCGATTACAGAGCGTGAATGCCTGGCCCTCGTCTGGGCGGTTTCTAAATTCCGCCCGTACTTGTATGGCACGCATTTCTCTGTAATCACGGACCACCACGCGCTCTGCTGGCTTTCCTCACTCAAGGATCCTACCGGCCGGCTTGGTCGCTGGGCTCTGCGGCTACAAGAATTTTCCTATGCGGTAGTCTACAAGTCGGGCCGCCTACATCAAGACGCAGACTGCTTATCACGCTATCCAGTGGACGAACCACCCGCCGACCCTGACACCGCTGCCGACGCTTGCGTTTTCTCGGTTTCTCGGCTGCCACAAGTCGCCGACGAGCAACGCCGTGATGCCACCTTGCGCGCCATCATTGATCGTTTGGAATCTTCGCCTTCTGATTCGTCCCTTCATTTGTTTGTTCTCCGGGATGGTGTATTATACCGCCACAACGTCCGCCCCGACGGTCCTGCCCTACTCCTCGTCATTCCTCGGCACCTCCGGTCAGCTGTTCTCCAAGAACTTCATGACTTTCCAACGGCAGGTCACCTCGGCGTCTCCCGCACCTACGACCGGATTCGCCGACGCTTCTTTTGGCCAGGCCTCGCCCGCTCCGTACGGAAATACGTTGCGGCGTGTGATAAATGCCAGCGGCGGAAAACACCATCGACGCTCCCTGCCGGGTGCCTTCAACCGCTCGACATTCCTTTGGAGCCGTTCTTTCGCGTTGGCTTGGACTTACTTGGCCCTTTCCCTCTATCAACGTCTGGCAACAAGTGGGTTGCTGTGGCGACAGATTACGCCACGCGCTACGCCATCACCAGAGCGCTTCCAACAAGCTGTGCCACAGATGTCGCCGATTTTCTTTTACGCGACGTGATTCTGCAGCATGGAGCTCCACACCAACTGCTCACTGACCGTGGTCGCACATTCCTTTCAAAAGTCATCGCCGACATACTGCAGTCCTGCTCAACCAGGCACAAGCTGACTACGTCTTACCATCCACAGACCAATGGTCTCACGGAGCGTCTCAATCGAACCCTGACAGACATGCTTGCAAAGTATGTCTCGTCTGACCATACTGATTGGGACCTCGTCCTACCGTATGTCACATTTGCATATAACTCTTCGCGCCACGACACTGCCGGCTATTCCCCGTTCTTTCTGTTGTTTGGCCGAGAACCCACATTGCCACTGGACACATCCCTTCCAACCGCCGCAGCAGAGACCAGCGAATATGCACTTGACGCCATCACCAGGGCTGCCCAAGCTCGCGAAATTGGCCGCGCTCGCCTCCTGACCTCCCAAGCGAACCAGCGGCGTTTGTACGATCGACATCACAGAGACGTTCACTTTTCGCCTGGATCTCTGGTACTCCTGTGGTCACCGACTCGTCACGTTGGCCTGTCTGAAAAACTCCTGTCTCGGTACACAGGCCCATATCGAGTGCTGCGTGCCGTGACTCCAGTTACGTATGAAATCGCCCCAGTCAGTACCAGTGCCCCATCTGCCCCGACTTCCACTGACGTTGTGCATGTCGCACGCCTAAAACCATATTACCCTCCTGTACCCACTGACATTTAGATGCACCGGGACGGTGCTTCTGCCGCCGGGGATAATGATACATGCATATTGCGTGTTTCTTATGGACGATGCGCGCGGGCGCCCAGACGAAGAAGACGAATTGCGTTTTGCTCTCGAGCTGTCGGCTGAACTGGCCAGCGCTGCAGCTATCCTGTGTAAATATATTTTGTAAATAGTCTCCAGTACTCAATCCTTCGTTCGCGTAACAATATTATTTGTGTAGGGTAGCTGTAATGGAGGCAAGCAAATATCGGTCATATCTTCCCGCCGATATTTCTGCACAGTTGAAGCTAGTTGTCTTCAAATAGCACGAATCAGTTGCCGCTGGGTAGCTTGCACAACGTTTTCTCTAACCTTTAGATTAGCATGCTTACTGAATTTGGACTCGGTTCAGGGCATAACGGGAAGAGAGCGTCACAGTTCGGCTCTGGTTGAAGTATTCTTCGTTGTGCATACTGAATGCTGATAGCTTTGAAAACGATACATGTTGGAACTGCCCTCAAGGCAACGTTGGTATAGTGGCGACGAGTGCTGCCGATGCAGCAACAGCGTGCCACTGCAGGCCTTCAGGTGAACCATGTAGCACGTAATATGCAAATTTTACGTTTTGCAAGCTATGGCGTGAAAAATGCATGGAGTCACCACATTATTGCGGGTAGCGCAATATTGCGCTACCCGTAATATTGTAGGAACTACAATATAGTAGCGCTCCGTTACATATCGATCGTCGCCATCTCTTTCCAACATGTAGGCTAGAAAATTTCGTTTTTGAAAGAGCTTGGATTATTGCCAGATTATTACCCTGTGTGCTCCGAATAGATCCCTAAATTTGAGACTATGCGCTTTCTTGAGCGCCGCATGCAGCATCGGCAAAACAAGCGAAGTGGTCTCGTCTTGTGCTTGCAGAAAGGAGACAGCATCATGGTGGAAGTGGCTCGAGGTGGCGGCAGCGACGAGCAGATACCAATGGTTATGCGAGTGCCGCATTTGAGCAACGAGGACATCGGCGCCTGCTTCGGGGAGTACTCGGTGCTCGGATTCGGCGACATCCTTATTCCCGGTTAGATAACGCCGATTTCTTAAATTTGCTTTGATGTGCCCATGGCGGCATACGATTACGTAAAGTTATCTGATGATTGAACTGATTTCTGAAATCTGTGCTGCTCTCGCAACGGACCGATCACAGGCAGCAAGGTGCACCAGAAAGTTCAGCCGAACTTGATATATACTCGAATTTATCGAATTGCGCCGTCCGATGCGGCACCTACTCGCATAGTAGTTTTTGAATCTATTGCATTCTTCATATACTGTCCTTCCTCTGCACTGACAGGTTTTCTCGTGGCCTACGTGCACAGCTTCGACTTGATAGCGTCCCAAGGTTGCCTCTATTACGTGACCAGCGTAACCGGTGCGTGTGTATATTTGGCCCTTAACGCCTTGATGTAAGTAAAGCAAATGTACGCGTGGCACATGCCGGCAACAACCTTACACGCAGCCTACGGCGTCGGTCTCGTGGTCACTTTCATTGGCCTGTACATTATGAAGATGGCCCAGCCCGCCTTGCTGTACCTTGTTCCCGCAACGCTGATTCCTGTCATTCTCATCGCATGGTGCCGCGGGGAGCTTCGGGAGATCTGGTACGGATTCAAGGTGAGGCATTTGACGTATATATACCCTATACGCTTGCATTACAGCATGCTGTGTGAGCAATTGCTTTATCAATTATGGCCAGTCCGTACGTCCCTGTCGCGAACTATTATACGTATATGGTTGCAGGTTACATTGGTTTAAAACTATGTTAGCGGATGGCGCGAAAAATAAAGAGAACAAAGGCAAAGTGATACTAAGAGCTGACGCTGTGGCGTGAAGTGTTGTTGCGTGCGGAATGTAGTGTTCTTTTACCATGGTGTGATCTACGGGGTGTTTCATTTTAGCTGCACCAAATTTTAAAAAATTGCCTGTGGCAGATAGCACAATTATAATCGTTGATCTAAGCTACTCGATGAGGCGGCCATTACTTCCACGAGAAATCAAAACGCCTAATTGAATAATTAACATAATTACGCTAGTTAACATTTTAATCAATGATTTTACGGCACATCTTTCAATCTACGAATTATAGCCACTGAGTTCGCAAGGCGTATCCACTTGGAACGAATTCTCAGGACTGAACCAGTTTCGAGATATTAATTTTTAACGTGTCCGACGAAATGTATGCGCGTTCCAGTTAACTTTTTGAGGAAAAGCTGTTTTATGCATTGAAGCACAAAGTTAACTTGCCGCCGGGCACCCACTGGTTCCCACCGCCGCCGGGCACCCACTGGTTCAAAAGGGTACAAGCGTACCCCGGCTTGGCGTTCGGCTTCCTTCAGGGGTGATACGCTTGGGAAAGGAGCCTGCGCCCTGAATTCCCGTCGAAACCAACGTGAGCACGGAAATCACTGCTGAGTGTATATCACTGCTGCCACCATATAATTTTGGTGGCAGCAGTGATATACATCTGAACCCGTGCTCTTAACTGGTGCACTGGCGTCGTGCACTGCCGTTATGGGTAACTTTCACCTGTCATCTGGCAGTTTGGCCGCTGTCAGTCCTAGAAATTGCCGCGAAGACCTTTAGGCCTTGCGCCGAACGCCCAAGCAGTCCTTGTTGCCATAAAAAAAGCAAAAAAAAAAAACGGAGGCTTTTTTTTAGCGCACCATTTTGTTTTTGGTTTTCGTCACTTGTCCCTTCCACTCGTCAGGCCAGTTATCGTGTTCTAGAGCCAAATGTCTTGTCATCTGTCACTGTGAAAAAAAAAATAAAATGTGGGGTTTCACGTACTGAAACTGCGCATGTTGGTCCTGAGGGATGCCGTAATAAAGGGCTCCGGATTACTAAGGCGAAAGCCTTATATGTCTCATTAGTCAGTCGACCTTGAGCGAAAACGCGTCGCCGACATGAAAGGTACAAAAAGGCTGCGAACCCTTGACTTTTGGTGGGAGTCGAACGTACCCACGATCCTTGGTGTGAATTAAGGCTACGAACCCTCGACCTTTGGTGGGAGTCGAACCCATCACCTTTGGTGGTAATTGAAGCGAAGTTCATTCAGGCACAGTTAATTAAAATAGAGCGAAGGCACTCGAACCCACGACCTTTGGTGTTAATTGAGGCGCAGTTAATTAAGATAGAGTTAATTAGGACACTGGAACACGTACCACCTCGGGTGGGAGTCGAATCCTCGACTTTTGGAATTAAGAGGGATGACTAAGCGAAGTACGCTAAGCGAATTAAGGGGATGACTGAACGAAGTAGTTGGGAATTAAGGGGGGGGGGGGGGGGATGTGCGTCATGTGTCTGTCTTTAATGCATTGGCACATGGGCTTTCGCCTTCAAGTCGTCTTAGAGATAACATAAGAGACCCTGCGATTTTTTTTTTTTTTTTTTTTTTTTTTTTTTTTTTGCTTCCTGGTGTTTGCGTATAGCACCCAAAGCACGATACCCGACGAGCGTTTTTGCTTCCCGGGAGTAGAGTACACTCTACAGGGAGTCCCCATCGAAATGCTTTGCCGCTGCCGGGCGTAGAACGCGCAACCTCGAGCTCAGCAGCGCGACGCCATATAATCCACTGTGCCAACCGCGGCTTCCCACCCAAAGCACGATACCCGACGAGCGTTTTTGCTTCCCGGGAGTAGAGTACACTCTACAGGGAGTCCCCATCGAAATGCGGTTGCCGCTGCCGGGCGTAGAACGCGCAACCTCGAGCTCAGCAGCGCGACGCCATATATCCACTGTGCCACCGCGGCTTCCCGCCAACTGTGACTGAAAATATGTGGGACTCCGATGCTCTAGCGTCTGGGGTCAGCCAGCCACCATAATAGCCTAAGCCTGGTTTAATGTCGCATCCGAGGCCTTGTTTCTGCGCAGCCCGAGACGCCGTTCCCCTCCGAGGAGGAATCGGAGCCCCCCGCAGACTCGTCCAAGAGGACACGCTCCAAGGACGACGAGGCGCAGCGTGGCCCGCCGCGTCCCCCGGGACCTGCCACCGTACCGCCGCTGCGGCCCGCCCTGTTCCCCGTGCACCGCTTCCCGCAGCCCGTGCCAGCACCGCCGCTGTTTCACGTGCCTCCGGGATACTTCTGAACAATATAGGCTCACTAACCGGTCTGACCTTGACGTATACCGGCACGTGCTTGCGCATGTGCGTATTTGAGCATTGATATTGTCACTAATTAAGCAGCCATTTCTAGACGGCGTCACGTACTAAGGTGCTTTCAAGAACGTCGGTCTACGAAGCACAGCCATACGCGTCTTTCTTTTGCTAATCTCATGGCACAGCACGGTTTTTCATCGGGTATAAATTAAATAAAGAAAGCCGACAAACGCGATTAGCACGAAGCAGTGTGTAGACACACGCCGTAATGCCAACGCCCAAACGTGTATGCCAGCCGGGCTCCTCTCTTGCAATTCGATGAAGAAGATGATTTAATGTCATCCCCTTTGAAACGGGGCGGTGACAAATAGTTACCTAGCCTACTTGATTTAATACATTTCATTAATCTCATTAATCCCACCGCACACGCTACGGCATCCAGTGGCGCCACCGTAAAGTCCGCGCGTGTCGCGGCTTCGAGTCTGCCGAGCATCGAAGAAATTTAAAGGATATTTTTTTTGTCATTGTCGACCGGCAAATACCCCGTGGCACATAAGTATACCTATCCAAGTTGGTATCAAAGAGATTCATTGAAGAGAAGCGCAGACCGAGTGGCATATACCCAGTGATCCAAGTTGACCCGGCGGTTAGCTTTGAACCCTGTTCACTCAGCAAAGCAGCCCCGATTACACCTGTGACCGAGATTGGTGGGAAAACGGTTTGAGACAGGCCCCGGAAAGTACGTGAAGCACCCTAGGAATGCTAACCGCATTAAAAAATGAAATTGAAGCTAATAAAGTATGCTAGCGTTTTTTTTATTGCGTTAGTTTGGCCTTAGGGCATCAAAAGGAAGCGTTACACAAAAATTCGAAGCTCTGTCCCCTTGTGTATCCCCACAATAAACAGGTTTAATATTTATCAATACACACAGCAGTACAATGTGCAGGACATCGATTTTTACACGGTTTGGCATGTCTTCGCTGACAGTAGACTACAACTTCTGTCATTGTAGCCCATCTGTGCTGCTGGCTAGCCGCATACCGTTTCTACAGAGCAGGTGAGTGGTTTACGTTCACAACAAATGCATTTACAACAAATGCAACAAACTTACAGTACATAATTAGGTCTCGACACTTTTGTGTATTCGGGTCGCTAGTCCTATAGTTCAGGTTCAGGTGGCATACTGTCGTATTTTGTATGTTCTAAGCAGTTACGTTTATTTGTAAGGTTCTGAAAACTGCATGACAGTATAAATATTAGAGGTTAAGCGAGGTTAATTATTGCCAAAGGAACTTGCGATGAGAAACTGTGTTAACATGAAATATCGCAAGTTTGTTCGAAGCCGAAAGGGCGAAGTATAAGCAAATGCTTGTAATACCCTGCATATTGAACGAACCGCCGAACTGGCGGCGCGCATACGAAGTAGCGCCAGATTTGTTTGGTATACTTAGCAAAAAAGAAACACCACAGGACGTATTAGGTGAACATCTAAGGCAAAAACATTGTAATCTCAAGCAGAACCCTCATCGCAACGCAACATTCTACAAACATTCGACATTGAGTTACACTTTGCTATACGTGCTCTGTGCGAATCATGGGTGTACGTCAGCCGAATTCATGAGAAAAAAGAGGAGCAATCAGGCTGTCGGCGCTTTATGCACTGTACAGAGAATATATGTCAACAAAGCTGAACGAAAAGTAGCAACCTGAAGGGGCTCACTTTTCTACGTATATCAGAAATAAATAAATAATCGTTCAAAACCTCTCAAGTACTTAGTGTATCTTCCGGTTACTGTATGACAGCGTCCTTTAGCCTGGACCGCAGATATACCAACTAGACAATTTGTACGTACAGAGCCATCCGCATCATATTAAAGCAGTTATCATTATCAAGCCTTATCATGGATAACGAAACCTTACAAGGGTTGCTATTTGCAGAGCATAGGAGTAGACACGACACCTTATGGAAACCACTGTGTTGCGTGGTTATTTTACATACGCATTTATTCTTCCTGTATTCGTCGTCATTTTTCATAATTCTCTTTAGGCAGTCACTTCGGTGAGGGGGCCCATCATAACAGCGCAGTTGCTGAAGTGAGGGGAGCCCTTTATGTTCCATCGCATGTTATGTGCACATTGTTTTGCTAGTTGGTACATGTGTCCAAGCGGAAAAACGTATGTACAAATGTATTTGCTGCTTTCGTTCCTAACCTAACCTAACCTAATCATAACATAACTTAAGCTACCTAGAACAGTAAAAATCAAGAAAAAATGACATCATCTCACCCTACGGGCAACCATGGTAAGATGCGAAAGCATCGCGGGGGGTGCGCATCGAGTTTCCGTTTCGTTTCACTTGGCAACACAACCCAATGAAAGTTAGAGTGAGAGAATGTATTGAGAAGAGAGGAGACGTTTGTACGGGGTTATTTCGTTTGATGTGTACGTCGATCGCCGCGTCGTTGGGAACGTTCCTGGGTAGGCATTGCATGAGTTCCTGCACTTCGATCGGAATGTTCACGACTTGCCCCGACGCTGACGTTCGTTCTGGACGCTCAGGACCTTGCTCAGGTTGTTGTCGAACCAAAAACGGTCACACACGTTGCAGCTGTGCCCGAAGTTCCGAACGCATCAACCCCGGCTTCCCGAGCCTTCCCGAGTGTAGCACATCGTGCTACACTCGGCCGGATGACAATTCTTTTCTGTCATGAATCTTCCTTCCATTGGTTGGTTTCTGCAGAACGAATTTGCCACGCCACGCTGACGATTGCAGTAGAGGTTCAAGTAGCGCTCGCTTGTGCGGGTACAAAAGCGGGAGTCATATTATGCGATAGCAAATTAGCTATCCGAAATTTTAGCAAAGGGCGAATCTCGGAAGAGGCCCTCAAAATTCTACTCGAAAAACCCTCCTAGTAGGGACATAACTTTTGTTTGGGTTCCGGCCCATGAAGAAGTCGCAGGTAACGAAGCCGCTCACGAGCTCGCCCCCATATCTATAGGCACCAAACCAAACCAAATCGCGCGAGCACTCTACCACCGGGCAACTCTAGAGCATCCAGTTCCAGGGATCAAAGATAGCATCATCACGTACAGGGAAATTGTAGATCATTACAAAGCCGAAAGAAAAATCTTTCCGCCTCCGCATCGGTCTCTCTCTCTCTGGAGGACGCTCGCATTTGGCAGCGCCTCCAAGGAAACAATTATACATCAGTGACATCACCATATTGGATCTACTTAACTCGGACGAGGGACTATAACGACGCCCTCTGCAAAATTTGTAAGGAGAAAGGTACGTTAGACCATGTAATATGGGTGTGTGCTGGGTCCCCAGGGGCCAAGGAAAACATTGACAGTAGAGAAGCCTGGGAGGCCTTGCTCCAGAGTGAGGCTGAAGACGACCATGAGTCGAGCAATCCGCCTGGCCGTTGAGGCCGTGAAGACTCGCCGTCCTCAACGCGCGGGGACTGCTTCGTCCTCCCCCCCCCCCCCCCTACATCTACATACGTGTAGGTTAAGAGGCGAGCACCCCAGCTCGGTGGAATAATAAAGTTCTCAATCAATCAATCAATCAATCAATCAATCAACTTCGTTTCACTTAGTCGGACTACTCAATTGTGTAGGATTTTTGTTTTCGGCATCGTTTATTTTGATTTTATTGTTTCCCTCTTTAGAACATTTATTTCTGTTACACTGCCTACGGGCAGCCCGATCCTTAGCTTATCTTTCTCTGGGGGCACGTGCCACAAGTGAGGATCATCATCAGCAGCGGCAGCGGCAAAGCTCGCGCGTTTCCAGATCTGTCCCTGATGACCGTTTAAGGCCTTTTCCGACGTCTGTGTTACACTAAGCTGAAAATAGAAATGGCATCGTCCTGGTTGCCTCAAGCAATTCATGGGATCGGCACCCGTTCTGCGAATGTGGTCGTTGTACTGCTGTCGCTGATAGCCGTGTCTCAGGTGAGGGCACTGCATGCTGTTTGCACTGCCGTGTCGCATTCGGATCCCCGTGGCATCGCGACCCTGTAGGCGCGACCTAATGCGGGTTTCGGTTGCAGTGTCGCGCTATTCATTAGGAATGAGTTCTTGATTTTATTTTATTTGATTAACGGGATTTCTTTTCTTATCTGAAAGGACTGTGGCCACCCTGGATGTATTATGATTATTCATTTCTTCGCACACTAAAATCTCGGTACACGAGAATCAGCATAGTTTCTTCTTTATTTCGCTTCTATCTGAAGGCAGACGAAGTTTGGGCCATTAATCTAATCTGCGACTTTACGCTCAGCAACGAAATGTCATTTTTGCTAAAGAACTAAGGGCACGTATCAAGTAGTCGGACAAACCCCTGTCAGTGGACAAGTAACTCGCCATAAATGAGCTCCAAGTGCAGCACAAATGTCCACCAGTAATTTTTTTTTTTTAAAGCGAAGCTTTGTACCTCTACCAGCCAAGGGTTCTGTCGTGTCCGTCGTTGTAAGCAAAAAACGATCCCGACGAACCGCTAATTGCAGGTATAGCAGTATAGCTTACTTGAATTCAGGCATTCAGCGTACAACTAAGCACTCGTTTTCGCAAGAAAAACCACAAAAACAAGCTTCAAAGTGATGAGCCAACATGATGGATGATAAGGGCTGCGGGCAAATAACGGAAACAGGCTCGGCGCGGTCCGTAAGATTAGATTGCAGCTGTTGCAAAGCTTATGCAGCTGCTTGAAAGAGGGTTGACGTCATTCGAAACCCTTCCAGCCTAGTAACTGCTTCGGTTCATTTTCTAGACTACCCCACTATGGGGTAGTCTAGTAGTGTGTATCACACCGATCATAAAGCAGTAGTGAACATTGTTGTGAAGTAAATAATAATAAAGGCCGTGGTTAAAGTTACGTTGTAGTGTGTGAAATATCAAGTGCGCCGCAGTCACCGTGAGGGTGGCGTAAAAAGCTTCGCTTTCCAACCACCTTCACAAGGTGGATTGGCGGGCAATTTTTTATTGTTCGGCCGCACTTGCTAATGACATTATTGCTGCCCTGGCCGACAGGGTCTTGTTCTTGTGAAATCTCTTTATGCAGCCTATGAAGAGCTTTTTAAATATGATCCCAGGGGTTGAATTCGAATTCTTTTTTTTTCCTTCGTGAAAATTGTCATTGGCCCGTCTTCTTTGTATGTATTATATTAATGAGTTCTATCACGATTCACCGTCGATTTTTCCACGAATCCCTCTTGCTCGAACAACTTTGTGAATACAGGACCCGGGCTAATCACACAACAATTCGTATTCTAAAGGATGAGGCAAAATAAAGAATTTAGAGAAATCGCGTGGCCAGTTAAAGGGGACGACTTGGCGAGGTGGTTAATCTTGGTGTTATAGCGAAGCAGCGCAAACGTAACGAGGACAATTAGAGAAACGAACGCAACAGGACCAAGGCTGAATGCCAACTAAAAATTAAGTTTGCAGACAGCTCTGGTCCTGTTGTGCTCGTTTTCTTTGTTACTCTCAGTACTTTCGTGCTTCTCCACTATAATCAATCACAGTCAACGTTTCCGAGCAAAATTGCTCTTGAATTCGACCCATGATAGCATCTTAAACATGCTAGATTGGCGTTGAATGATAAGTGCTCTTCCACTCAACCCCCCCCCCCCCCTCCGCCTTGCTTTTTCATTCTGCAGAGTGACAACAGCAAACTGGGAGTTGTGAACTTCTTTACACATGGCAAGGATGCTTCAGTCTGCTTCAAACACTATCCGGAGTTCAAGGCGCTGCCACAAGACAGGTCGGAAGCGGTAAGTTTTTCGAAGTCCCACGCTGAGAGAACATTATCTTTAGATGCGAAGCATCTTATGGTCGGGGCTATGTCACTCCCTCCCTCCATCCATCCGCCGTGCGGCGTCCACACCCGCACTGGGCATGCGTGTCCTCCTCCCCCTCCTCTCCGTGTCTCATCTCTCCTCTCCACACCCGCACTGCGCATGCGCATCCTCCTCCCCCTTGTCTCCTTGTCTCATCTCCTCTCCACACCCGCACTGCGCACGCGCATCCTCCTCCCCCTCCTCTTCTTGTCTCATCTCCTCTCCTCTCGGCATTCCTCCTCTCCTCTCCGACGCTCCTCTCCTCTCCGGATTGCGCAATGAATGGCACCTGCGGCTCCGCGCGCGATAATGCGAA
The DNA here is from genome assembly GCF_013339745.2 of Dermacentor silvarum. Taxonomy (NCBI): domain Eukaryota; kingdom Metazoa; phylum Arthropoda; class Arachnida; order Ixodida; family Ixodidae; genus Dermacentor; species Dermacentor silvarum. The sequence continues at coordinate 168,619,672 of NC_051159.1, forward strand.
GCAGCTTAGGTTAGAGGCGCGACGGTAGGCGCTGCATACTCCGCTGGGGGGCGCCACTGTAGCTCGCGGTATAATGACGCGCACGCGCGCTCCGCTCCTCTCATTCTCCTCCCGCAACGCCGCGATGAGTGTCACGGACAGCGCCAGCGTCAACGCCAGTGTCAGCGCCGCGGAGAAGAGGACTCGAACCGCTGCCACGAAACGGCAGCGGCGACAGGTCGATCTGAAAACTAATGGGAACTTGAGTCGGACCCCATGGCTGCTTCGCATACTACTCAGGGTTCCCATACGGGAATATGGTGTAATTTTTTTTTGTAGGCGCACTCTGCGCTTGGAGCCACAAACTAACTATTATGGTCACCTGTGCATTCGAACTTCTTGGTATTCGCCTAACGAGCGATCGCTGTTGTATCGATAGTATAACTTATGTGAACTCAAAGACGGGTTAAAAGTGCCAAGTACGTATGTCAGAAATGCTATAGTTATATTCTCAGGTCTCATGCATCAAGATGATTGAATATCTGAACGTAAATGGGCTCAATCACCAAGCGCTTGTTCATTAAAAAATTAAAAACAAAGAAAAAACATACGAAACATACAAAACGAAAGGCGAACAAAGGGAAATATCAAGCGTAAGTTAGGTAATTTCCCGTCTATTTGATGTAAAATGCACCATCGCAACTCAGCCTAACTGCGTTGAGGAGCCCTTTCTAGTGTTCAATCGCAGCGTCCTTGATTGACTCGTACCTGTTTCACGCGCACCGGCAAATGAATTGACGGAAATTCGCGTTGTATAGCTTGTTCGTTCTTGTTTCGGTGGTACTTATGCAGTATGAGCTCAGACCAACATCTCCACCGTCCTGTTGTTCATCTTTCTTAATTAAACAGCCCGCAACCCTTTAGGGAGCACGACTCAGCGCCTTGGGGAAGGGGAGGGGGGATGTGAAGAATAAATGAGAGAGAGAGAGAGAGAAGGTCGAGGTGTTCCAGAACCCTTGACCGTCAGCGGTAGCCAGGCGGCGCATTCACAAGTTAAACAACAGCACCGTGTCATCCAGGAACGTGAGAAGATGCCTGAAGGCGGAGCTGTAGTCTCGGCCGGGGAACAGCAGTTGCGATGCCGAGACCGCAGATAGTCCTAGGCGTCGAAATGATACGCGTTGAGAGAAGCGCTTGTCTTTGGAGAAATCGGGGCAGGAGCAATGTTGATGACCGATTGTTTTGGCCTCGCCGCACGCTGAGCAGGCCGGGGATGAAGCCAGGCCTTTGCTACCAAATTCCACGTGTGCACCACAGTGAGCGAGTGCGAGCCACTGTCTATATAACAGGTGGCGAAGATAGGAACATTGACAGCAGTTATATACAGTTCTGTAACGTATATCTCTATGTAAAGGCGATGAATAAAACGTCACCGTCATTCTACAAAAGTTGATTGATTGATTGATTGATGGATTGATTGATGAAAGAGCACTTGCGCTATAGAATTCGCAATGTAGAGGCGGTGATAGAAATTTTGTTTGGACAATGTGCCGTTCTATTCTCAGCCGGTGATGCACGGGACTCTCCTCGCCGCGCTCCCTCTAAGGGCTCCGTCTGCGTGCATTTTCGTAAGGTTTCTGTCATGAATTAAGAGTTTCTATTTGTGCGAGTCACCTTTAAAGACAAATAGGAATGTGGAGGGATTGAAGTAGCACTCTGGGGCTAAGCTTAGCCACACACTTTATTCCTACGGGTGCAGCGATAGTTTTAAAATCGGACTTAGTATACTGCGCTACATGGGGCCACCCGCTATGCAAGTATAGCGACTTTAGCAATTAGTGGCGTCTTTCATGATCAACCCAAGAATTGCTTAAGACTTTATCCACTACGTACACAAGGTCCACTCGGTTCCTGCGATGCTGTTTACGTGCGATCTGTCTTTTTTTTTTTTTTTTGCTATCCTGCAGCAATCGTTTGAACTCCAGCCCTTCTTCCCCTACACAAAGACACTATATAAGTGAGTCTGGAGATTACAGGACAGGACATATATGCGGCCTCCACGACCAGTACCATAACAGCGAGACAACCGCGGCGTGGACGCAGAAGGATGGTTTCTCATTGTCTGCTTCGCATTTATCTACCAAACCGCAGAAAGGCGACCGACCCATAGCGAACATGGCGGCGCAGGACGGCTGCCAGCCGCTGCACGGAATCAACTTGACCGGCGCCGTGGTGCTCGTCAACGACAGTAGCCGTTGCCCGCTTGAGACCGTAGCTCGAAACTACGGCAACGCCAGCGCCTACGCGCTCGTTGTCGGCCTCTCCGACAACAAGCTCGTGAGTTCAGTGGCTCGCGACTATTTATTATTGCTACTTGTGTTGTCTACACCGCTTTAACTTCGTGCTCCTGGCGCTGCCGTCGTGAAAATGCCGAACTGTAAACAGATATATTTTCTTATGTGTCAGCTGGCTGAAGACAGGCGTAATTAGAGATATCTGGGAGAAGATTTCGTCCTGCAATATACCTTAAAGAGGATTATGATGATAATGACGATGATGATGATGATGATGATGATGATGATGATGATGATGATGTGACGTTGCAAGCAGTGGCAGCAAGCTGGCGAGCGTGAGGAGCACCAAAATTATCTCAACGACTTTTGTCGCTTGCGCGTTGGCCATGATCTGAACAGCGGAGACACAAGGGCACCAGCGAATACACTCGTTTGTGCTTGTCTTTTGTGCTGTTCACATTATGGTGAGCAACCAGGCAGGCAATGTCAACCTGTTACATTATGATTGTTAACACCGTGGTTCAGGCGAAACTTTCCTCACTGGTAGCCAAATACGGTGGTGCCCTAGATCTCTACTACGAACCATGTGCAGCCATTGCACGAGTGTAGAGTGAGTGGTGCCAGAGGAGGCACCCGTGTTGGTGTCAATGCAAATCTTTACTCCACACGTATAGCCACCGTCAGACTTCACCAGAGCAATGAAGACACACAATCCTAGCAGCTTAATTGTAACAAACATGAGTTTAAAACATTTTTTTTTACGGAGATATGTTCAAATAGTAGTTTCAAGGCACCTCAAACCAGAAATCTCCACCACAGTAGCACAGTAACCACAGTAACCACGTGCTTTAAATTAAGCACAGGGCTGACGACATCGGCAGAGACGATTGTCCATCGATAACTGTTCCCTGTAAAACCATTGAACAACGTTGACTATCAGCTATCAACACAATTTAGCCTTCTCTTTTGCTAAATATCACACTTCTATTTCAGAGAAATTGACCAACCTGAGAGAGATGCGTGGGGGTTCAAACAACAGCTAGCACATTATTTTCCTCTTTCCGCAGGACGACGCCGTTTATGAAAGGAAATCATTGGAGGACCTCGATATAGTGGTTGGATTTGTAAGCAGGAGGAGTTTTGTAACTATGTTGGTGAGTCAATGACCTTGTATTCACGCATTTTTGCGTACTTTGACGTGCGGAAAGACTTGATTGCGGACAAATTTCATGTTCACGTTTCTTTATAGTATGAAAAGTTCGTCATTAAACTTTGAATTATACCACAGTATTACTTTTAATACTCGAAGTTTCTTTTCAACAGCCATATTTTGTTTCTTTATTTTTGGAAACTAAATTAATATCTGAAAGCATAGCAATAATAATTCAAAGCAAAAAAAAAAACAATTTCTTCAGATTTTTAGTCAGCGCGCAGGAAGTTTAATGAAATTCCGTGGAACTACGTTTTTCGCGGTGAATTAGAACACGTGCTCTTTGCAGCACAAAGTACAAGTCAAAATTAAATTTCGCGTTCATTGTACAATTATACAAATATATGTGAGTAGATCTCACGCACTCTATATTTGATTGAATAAGGTATACGCAGATGTCAACACCTCAGCGCTAGGTTGTCTCATACAGATAGTGCTAACCAAACACCCCAATATGGCCGTGCTGATTCCTCCTGGAGACTTAAAAAGCTTTCTTCTAAAAAAAATTGAGGCACTGTCGTCGTTTGCAAACCGAGTAAAGACGTCATCAACGTTTGTTTTGCTATCATTTTCCCCAGCCACAAACACATTCCAGACGGAAAAATTTTTTAGAGCATTAAGGATCAAGTTCCCGGAGACGGAATACGAATTAAACATATAAAGGCCTTAACAGCATGTTGTAAAATACATCTATTACCCTCTTCATCGCCATTTTTATGGTTGCAAATGTTCCGTTTAACCCACACATGTCGTTAGATCAAGTCTCTTTAGCTGATACGCGACAACGTTCATTTGCCGAAAATTTGTCTACATATTGAGGTTGGCACCTACAATTGGTTTTGTTGAAATCATCAGGATAATATTTTATATATTTGTTCATTAGCAGTGCTTATTGCTGATTTCTTTCTTTTTTTGTATTTCATCAGAAACTGATGACGCCGAACGAGCCGCTGACGGTATTACTGTTCACAAAGGACTACGAGATGGACCCAAGCGTGATACTCGTGTGGTTCATTGCCACTTTCTGCGTAGCGGCTGGCGCTTTTTGGGCAGGAACCGTCAGTCATCAGATGTAAGTCACGAGCAGAGCACAATCGCCTAAGTTTCTAATAAAACGGAGACAACCTCTTGTTTCCGTCTTTCCAAACAAGTGACAGAAAAGTTGAAATAAAGCGAAATAACATGGAATTGAAACAAAAAAGAACTGTAACGCGAGCACTAACTTGCATCTGAAGGTCCAATGAAAACCATCCACCCCGGTGGATCGTGGTGCATGCGCGAAGCCAGCCACAATCACTCCCAAAGCTATTAAAGTCGGATTTCGATGGGGTCGAAATGCAAAAACATCCCTGTACTGTGCACTGGGTGCACGTTAAAGAACCCTAGGTGTAATGTGTATCACCATCGAAACGTGTACCTTCTGGGATGTGAAAAGTTGTTTTTGATAATGTGTCTGCGTAACCGGGGTGACGGGGTGTTGGTCATGTGATGCGGGTTACATATTGGTTTTCTTCCAATAAACTTCAGTTGTTAGTCAGCGCTGCATTGTGCCCCCTTATATTCCTTTTGACCGCATCCGCTGCGCTGTTAGCTACCATGAAGTAGCACCAACTCGCCCAATTTTCCATCCTATTGAATCCCAGGTGGTCCAAATTAATCCGGAGTCGTCTACTACGGCATGCCTCATAATCATATCGCGGTATTGGCACGTAAATCCCCAGAATGTAATTTTTAATTGTTGTGCTCACGTGTTCTTTTTCCTCTATATAGTAAATGAGCTATCAGGCACCTCGTTACTATCCTCAGATGTAATTAGTTCCTTAGTGCTTTGTACGCGTATCTACACTTTTTGGCTGGCTTTTTTGCTACGTGGCAGATGTCAGGTAATAAAAATTCATCATCTCACGCAAAGGGTCTTACTGTGTTGCAAGATTCTTCTTTTCTCTTTTTAACTTTTTTTTTTGTACTCTGACTTTTGCCATCTTTTGTTTTAGATTTTAGATCCACCGAAGTTGCTTAATGGGACCTCTACGCTACTGACCACCACATATACCTAAGATCCTGGAAACAAAAATTAATTCCTTCCGTTCGCAGCTACCGCTACCACGTGCAACGAGTGAGAAGGCTGGCATCCGTCCCTCCTCGACGAGCCCAAATCGAAGCGGCCAGGCCAAGCCAGCCCGCTGCTGGTGCTGCTGACACTAGGGCTGGTGGTGCTGGAGCTGCCAGTGCTGGTGGTGCCGGTGGCGCAGCTCAAGCAGCGGGAGCTGCTGGCGCCGTAGGCGGGGTGGCCAAAGGCGGCGCCGGTGACACTGACAAGCGTGAGAGTGACACCAGCTTCGAAGAAGCGGTCGACGTCGAGCTCACGCCCGCCGCCATCCTCATCTTCGTGGTGTTCATGTCCTCCTCGCTCGTCGTCATCTACCTGCTCATCAAGTACATCGGTCAGTACAGTCACAGAAGACAGATTTCTGTACCCCTCTTTGACTTGATGCCACACTTCACTGAACGCGTCATAACTTTTAACAGCGGAGCTGTTTCAGCCGACCGTTAGTCCGTGCAGAGCGAACAGAAAATGTGGGCCGATCCTGGCGGTAGTGCAGAAAGGGTGCAAGCGCAATGGCACATACCCCTGTGAACTAGCGAAGGTGTTTAAGCCTAGCCCAACTACGTGGTCAATACCTTGCGATAGCCAATCGATAGCCAATCAATAGCTAATCGATATTAGATCAATATAATAAACTCCTGGAAATGCTGGGGATGACTTGGTAGTGCTTAGCCTTGCCCATATACGTGGCCAATACCTTGCGATAGCCAATCGATAGTCAATCAATAGCTAATCAATAATTGATCAATAATCAATAAATTCTGGAAAATGATGGGGATGAGTTGGTAGTGCTAGGTGCCGATCAGCTCCGCTGTTTCTTTAGCCTTGCGCCACTATTGCAAGCTACGCCAATTTTTTTACTTTCTGATTTCAATCCATCACATGTGAGTTTTCGCCGCCCCGGCAAGAAAGGTCAATCGCAATGACTTTATTGGCTGAACTATGTGCCAGCGCTTCCTAAAATGGGCCCACCACTCATAAAACTCGCGATGCCCTGTCTCGATTATACAGCAGCGCAATAAGAAATATTGCGGAAAATAGTGCTACAGCGGCGCTTGCGAAATCAAGGCACGAATTCGTAACCGATTATATCTACGCTCGAATACAGTCTCCTGCGGCGTTATATGGGAAAGCAAACTTGAAGAACATGCATGTGGCTGCTACTTAAAGTCCGAATAAACGAATCAGATAACGCTAGGTCTGTTGTGTTATCGTACCAAAAACTGTAGTCTTGTTATAAAATTTGGTGGTAATGGCAAATCACTGGTAAGCGCTAGAAAACCTTTGCAGATGTATGCCGATCTGGGCCACTGATACTCCAAAGACGGTGAAGCTGTGTAAGCGGGCTCCCACACTCTTCGTCGGAAGTAATAGAGGTTCACCAGAAACGCCGCCTGTCGCGTTCTCACCGACGGCCTCGTCATACGGCCGCTTCGGAGCCCCCATGAGGCTGCGTTACCGGACCACATCGTCAATAGTCACCGTTGTAGCTGTACAAACTCCTTGCGTGGACTTGGTAAAACTTGACGTGAGGAACAAATATAGCGGATTGCTGGCTGAAAATTCTAGCTCTCCCGTAATTCAGAGTAGATGTAAGCATGAAATGGCTACCGTATCGCGTCTATTGCTGCCTGTGGTGCCGCCGCCTTCAACCGATTTTCTTCTTCCAGCAGTGCGGCGCGCTCAGCGAGTCTGTCGCTACATTTATTGCGATAGCAATTATAATGACACTTCAACCGGATTTCTGCCGTCGGCGTCGCCGTCGCCGTGAGGGTCCGTATAGATAAAATCTTCGCCGCGCGCCGTATGCCCGAGCGGAAGCGTGCGGGGAGGCGCGCTCTCACGGAGAGCGAACGCACTCAATCTCCCACGTGAAAGCAAGGAAGCGGGAAGCCAGCGCCGGAGGGAGCGGGGCGGGGGGGGGGGGGCACTTCTACTCTGCCAACAACCGCGCTCGTCGCTCGCCCGCACCGTCTCTTATCTCCACACGGCTCTGACCTTTATGCGCTGTGCATTCGCCGCTCAGTTTCCGTTGAAGCGATAGACCGCACGTACCTTCGCCCGCTGCGCGGCGTATGCGCTCGCTGCCAGCGTTTTCACAGTCGTCGTCTGCAGTCATTCAGTGTGATCTATTCATGTTTGTTTGTGCGCGCTCACACCACGCTTGTTCATTCAGTTAGTAATAGTCGGGCCACATTTTCCAACGCACGCTATACATGCAATGCTGCCCGGATCGGCAGTGCAGCGCTACAGGTGTGTCCCTTCGCACGCGCTGCCCACGGGAAGCGCTTCTCATCAACACCACCGTTTCACTCGCGCCTTCTCGTGGTCATCGAGTCTCTCTTCATGTCGGTCTACTTACGCCACAGCACACGTGCTTACTTAATCAGCTCATGTTTACTACAATTCATATTGCTACCAAAACCGCTCACCTTACTTCGTATGACATTGCTGTGTTGCTATCGCATTCATTGCTTCGCCCTTAGGGCGAAACTGTGACATTTTTTTCTTCTTGTCGCGGACCGCTCACGGACCGCTGGCGTTCAAGAGAGCACAGGCAACCTCTCTATCTGCCGTTTGAACGTCGCTATTAGAAATACAACTTCAGTGGCGCACTAGAAGTTACAGCTTGAGTGATATTGCGAACAAACAGGAATAAATCGGAAGCAATATATTTTATAACTTGTTTGGGAAGTATCTATCGTATGTAATGCTTTCCTGTACAAAGAGTTGGGGGCCAGAGACCGTATTTTTTTAATTATGGGGTTTTATGTGCCAAAACCACGATCTGATGAGGCACGCCGTAGATTTGGATTTGGACTCCGGAAATTTGGACCACCTGGGGTTCTTTAACGTGCCCCTAAATCTAAGTACACGGGTGTTTTCGCATTTCGTCCCCATCGAAATGCGGCCGCCGTGGCCGCGATTCGATCCCGCGACCTCGTGCTCAGCAGCCCAACACCATAGCCACTAAGAAACCACGGCGGGTACCATATTTTCCTAATTTTATTGCGATAGCAATTATATGGACACTCCAAGCGCACTTTTGCCGTCGCCGCCGTGAGGCTCCGTGTAAAAGCCAACGGCGATAAAGTCGTCGCAGCGTGCCGTGCACTGTGTGTGCGAGTGAAAGAGTGCGAGGGTGAGCCGGCAACCGCAGTTTAATCTCGCGTACGCGAGAGGAATGCAACCGGAAGCGCGCGGTCTTCGTTCGCGCGCGAGGCACGGGGAGGAGGCGACGGAGAGGGCGTGGCGTCTGTTCTGCTCCCACGCGGCTGTTGCTCAGGGAGCTGCCGCACGGGCGCCGTATCTTGAAAGCGATCTGCGATGTGGACGAAGTGTGCGCCCGCGGGGCCCTCATCTTCAAAGCGATAGGCGATGGGGACAAAGTGCATGCTCCGAGTGCCGGTAGCTTTGTATGCGCTTTGCTTTCGACGTTTAGTTCGCGTTGAAGCGAGAGACAGCGCGAAGGTCAATTTGCTCGCTGCCGCTGGTGCGCTTTCTCAGTCCAGCGTTTTGACGAGTTTCCGCGGTCATCGAGCGAGAGGTGTTCCCGTTTACCTGTGCGCGCATGACACCATGCTTGTTTATTTAGTTAGTAAGCGAATATTTCCAACTTTATACGGCCGACAAAACTTCTATCCTTACTTCGTATAGCTGTCTACTAATTTTCTATCGCAATCGATGCTTGGCCTTTCGGGCGAAACTGCGACTTTTTTTTTTTACTGGTCGCCCGGATGATCTCGTTTTGTTCTCGTTACGATGCGCGGATGTTATCGTTTGAGTGCCCGGATAAGGGCTATGGCTTTTGGCTCAAGGTCACTTGAAGGTCGCGACAACGGGAGTTAAAAGCATTTTATGCCTAAAAGACCGTGCAAAGGAGTTGTCTATTCGAGTGAGCATCGGCAGCACTATTCGCTTTTCCTGTCTTAGTGAATATGACGCTACTTAATTCGCTTGCAGCAGTGCGTGTTGCTAGGCTAGTCGGTTCGCACTGAACAATTTTATGAGCATAAGACCTATGGCCATTTGTCGCAAAATGGAAATATAAAAAGAGAGGGGATAAGGTGAGCGCTAGCTAATTTCCTCCCCTCCCGCTTTTTAATTTCAATTTTGCGTCAAATGACCATGGTTATATGGTGGTTAATTCTCTTTCATGGCCAGAAAAACAATGGTGTGGGTTATCTCCTTTCTTTCTTTTTTACAGTGTACGTCATTATAGGAATGTTCGTGCTGGCATCGTCCGTCGCCCTCGTTGGCGTGCTCGAACCTCTGGTCCACAGGCTTCCTATCGGCACTACGAAGTACGTAATGATTTAGTACTATTGCTGTCCTATTGGTTGATCGATGCGAGTGTGATATTTTAAACCAGCGCAACGGCTATAATAGCTGCGGTAGCGGCAGGCGCCACGTTAAATTTGACCCGCGAGTTTTTAACGTGCACACAAACACGAGCGCTTTTTGCAATCCGCCTCCACCGAAATGCGGCCGATGGGCTGAAAATCGAGCCTGCGACGCCGTTCTTACCGCAGCAACAGAACGCCGTACCCACAGAGCCACCGCGATTGGAGATTGCTCTTCGGAGCAATCAAAACGTGCTAACGAAGATGGCCTGTCCGATGTCTTACAGTTCCTACTAATTAAATTCTTTGTGAAATAACTCCGCAATCTTGCCGAAGCTCTGCGCGCTAGCATGCGACGCGCAGTTTTGTGCCTGAATGCTTGATATCCCGTGACAGTCACGAATTGTGATGCACTGTCAATACACGCGTCAAAGTTACATATTTTATTCCAAGGGGCTGCAGACTCCATTGAAATAAAGTCAAGAGTGGTAGTGTGATCATTTGTGTACTCGTGTAGCTTTTTTAAAGCGAAGCTTCTTTTCCTCTTGTCCACACATTTTGAGGCTGCTGCCTTGCCAATTGTACAATCAGAGTCACTGGGTATTTTCCACTTGGTATCTGTCGGAATAGACAGCTTGGACCACTGGGTATGGGAACATGCTTGGCCAAATTTCTCAGAATTGGTATATGCCACCACTGGGTAGGTGCTCGAGTAGACAAGTGGAACAACTGGCAAGAAAAAGAAGTAAATGAATGAACGTATTTCTTTTTTGATTTCTCAGAGGGAAACAGAGGGTTACGAAGAAAAAGCTGCGTAATGCAGCTTGAGAGGGCTCCGGCCCAAACATAGGTGAACCAGAGCTTGCATTGAGCTAGAAGGGTTGAGCTACAAGAAGTGAAGAAGTAAAGGCAAATAGATGCTACTGGCATTTAAGGTCGTCATCGTTGTCGTGCCCGTTGCTGTGGCTTAGCGGATATGGTGTTGCGCTACTAGTGGACGAGATCGCGGTGTCAAATCGCGGCCGCGGCGGCCGCATTTCGATGGGCACGAAATGTAAAAAACGCCCGTGTCCCGTGCATTGAGGCCATGTTAAAGATCCCTGGTGGTCTAAAATTATTCCGGAGTCCCCCACTACGGCGCGCATCGTAATCATATCGTGGTTCTGGTGCGTAAAACCCCAGATTTTTTTCAACGTTGGGTTTGAATATGTGTTTTCCTTTTTTCGTGTCTATTTATTTTTGTAAGGGTGCCCACCTACATGCTGCCCTGCTTCTACATCGAGGTGGAAGTGCGGCAGCTGTGCCTGATTGTGCTCTCCGTGAGCGTGGCCTTCTCTTTTGTCGTGATCCGGCACCACCCGAAATCCTGGATCCTGCAGGACGCGCTGGGCATCATATTCTGCCTCTACATGATCAAGACCCTGCGCATGCCTAACCTCATGGTGATCTGGCACCGATTTCACTGCCTTTGTTGCCACTCGCTCAACAACAGTAACCTACTGAGTCTTATTTAACGATTAATACGGCAGGCTCATATTTTGGGGCTGAACAAGACATGCAAGTTGAGTGGCATATATATATTTCTTTAATCTTTATATAATAACCTACAGGCCACGCGCAGGCACGGGAACCAAACAAAATAAGGCTGTACTCACACGAAATGATAAATGAGCAGTTTAGAAGCGTGGACTCAAAATTGGTAAGGTATTTAGCGTTTGGTGCATATTCTGTTCCGCTTGCCTGAATGCACACTCTTGTTCGGTCGCACGGTATCATTTGTTCTTGCGGATTATTATGAATTGGGAAATAGTTGTAACGTGCTTCTATCCAATCTTGGTATGGCACCTAATTAACTATGTAGAGTCTGCATAGACGCAGGCTAAGGCGTGCGTGCGTTATATAAGGGTTATATTTAGTGAGTACGGGCACACGGCTGGCATTTACATATAAATTTGTTATAAGTATGATATGCGTGATACAGTGGGATAGGTTCAGTAAGTTATTGATATGCAGGGGTGATTTGTAAGAACTGGCAGTGGCCAATCGTAACACCAGACGAGATCATAGCTAGTGCTGCCAGCCAATGGCAAATAGTTCATAGGAACAAAGAGCCTCGGGAAGTATACGGCTTTTGTGCCTGGATTCGAAAACCCTTTAGACACAGCGCTTTGTAATCTGTTCGGACCAATGACGTTACTGCATTGTGTGCGATAACTGATGGTCAATAGCAAACAATCCTTAAGGTAAAAAGTTTTGTGAATCGGACGCCTGGACAAACTGTGGTAGGACTAGCCTGTAATGAAGCTCAGAGAGCGACTAGCAAAGGGGCAGAGCAGACCTGACCGCTACATGTTGTGACGTAATTAACCGTGCTGTTTCTTTACTGCAGGTTATCGCCGTTTTGTTGATCTTGCTCTTCTTTTATGACATATTCTTCGTCTTTCTCACGCCGTTCATTCTGCCAGTAAGTGAGCATGGTACACTTAGTATTATACTATATACGCTTAGTATTTTGAGGCCACATCGTATCTCTTCGTTGTGTTGCACCTTATTGTGTTTTAACTGGATTTTTAGAGTATGAAGTTCAAGGGGCAGATAACTTCATTTCCTTAGTTGCTCCAACTTTTTTTTCTTCTATTCCAAGCCGTACGACTATCAGCGGATAATTGTGATTAAGTCATCGTTTTTCTGCGCCGATATTAAACTAAGCAGGTTAGCGGCGTCTGCGTAGTCGGTAAATTCTTGATTGGTGTAATCAGCAGCTAAAGTAATACAGTTGCATGCTCATTCAATCCTGAAGCAAGCAGCGATTCAGTATATTCTCATTTTCGGCAATTGTCTTAATGACACATACGGTATTAAATTAGATGGTTTCCTTTCGTCTTTTGTAACTCGATGTCTATTCTGTTGTGGTGCCGCTGTCAACAGTCTTACTTTTACAAGTGTATAACTACGGCTAAGAATGTAAAAAGGACGAGAATGTGGGAACACGAAGTCAAAGCGCCCACTTAATTTTGATACTGTTTTGTTTACCTGTATAATTCATTCTTGTCTTCCCACGCATTCCGTTCGGCGCGAATTATTCGCGTTACTGTTATGGTGGCCACCAGCAGGGTCTGTCCCTTGCACAGCTGCCGGTTGTGTCAGCCGCAAATGCACCGAGAAAGCGTTTATAAATGCACTTGCACAAAACGACAGAGAAAATCCGCCTGCTCAGTAGATGTTAAGAGTATACAAATGTTATGGCTACATATTTCTTTTTATGTTAAACATTACGTTAGTTCAAAGTGTTCTGCGCACGCTGCCCTGACCGTTGACTGGCTGGTATCTGGCTGTAGTCCAAGTTCGCAGTTTTTTTTTTTTTTTTTGGCAACGTTGGCCCGAATAAAGTTTGCCTACGAACTAGTACGTGATTTCGGCATCGTTGTCACGCATATACGGTCTCATGGTGCGCCGCGTTTTTCAGTTCGGGTTAGTCGCACAATACCTCGACGCATACAAAGCGGGGTATTACAAGAAAAACTCAGTCATTCAAACCGTACAGTCGCAATCTTTTTGAGGGTGAACACGGGAGCGCGTGGCTTTCTATATCACCAGCGCCGTCAGACGGCAGCCACAATATCTGCGCGCATGCTCGGGGAGGGTAGGCTCCTTTCGTGCGCATTACGTCATCGTAGCTCGCGTGTGTCCTCTGCTAGCAGTTTTTTCCCCTCAATAGAAACCAAATTATGACAGAAACCACTATTTTGATGCTTTTACGTTGTGCTTCTTATGCTTGGCGTTATTGTAATTACTTCAACTTTTCACTTTGTTTAGTTTTCCTTCTGCTGTGTTCTTATCGTACAACGAACAGGCAAGGGAACACAAACATCCGAACTTTTATTTGGTGCAAGTTCAAGAAAAGATTGATCCGTTTAGAAGTAGTATTAGTAAGCAGGAATAATTTTCTCTTTGATGAGGTTAGTATTTTGTCATACAACCCTTTGCGGAAACGACTACTGCCATCACCGGAGGGCAGTGACGCGTACAGCGCTGGCACAAAGTCATGATGCGCTCGAAGGTCCTGCCATTCTTGGCGAACGGCTGCCCACAGCTCGTCCCCAGTCGTCGGGCGGACAGGTTTTCGCACCATGGCTGCTTTGATGTACCCCCATATATTTTCGCAGATGTTCATGTCAGCGCCTTCGGCCGGCCAGGAAAGCATGCTGATTCTGCGATTTTCTATATGTTCCTTGACAAATTTTGTCGTGTGAACCGGCGCCAGGTCATGTTGAAACATAAAGTCGGCATCGGGAAAGACGCTGTGGGCGTAGGGCAGCAACACATTGTCCAAAATTTCTGTGCAGTATCGCTGCGATGTAAGGGCACCTTCTATGCGATGCAGAGGCCCGAGACCATGCCTTGACACCGCGCCCCACACGTTCACGCAGTTTCGGCCACTCGCGGCGACTCCCTGCACATTGGCTGGCTCGTAACTGCATGGAAATCGTATTTTTGACCATCCTTCGCAAAATAAAACGTGAATTAAGAAAAGTTTCTTACCGTGTGCCTCTGGTTCGCCAAACTCGCATCCGTTGGTCTTGGCGAGTTGTAAAGGTCGACTCATCCGGGAAGATCACTCGGCCCCAGTCATCTGCCATCCATGAGGCGTGTGCTTCGGCAAACTGGAGACGTGACTTCTTGTTCGAAGCAGTGACGACTGGCTTTCGTGCAGCTACAGAATTTCGCAGTCCAGCACTTCGGAGGCGTCGCCGGACCGTAGCAAGGGAAGCGTCCACATCTAGCAGCTCCCGCACTTGCCTCGCGGACTGGAACGGGTTCTCGACGACAGCAGCTACCATAAGCGCGTTTTCATCCTCCGTCGTTGCCTTTGGTCGACGCCTGTACAGGGTATGGCATCACAGAGTCGGCCTTCCTTGCTGAATGCTTGAATAATCCTGTTGACGGTCTTTAGCGGCCTGTGCACGAGAGCACCGTTGGAGCGCTGTGAATATCCCTTGAGCGAATATTGTACGATTTTCCACCTCTCTTCTTCGGGAACGCGGGCCATGCTGAAATTCAGTTGCTGCTCTGACAGATGCGGTGATGTGCAAGAATATATATACGCTCCTCAAAGACGGAAGCCGCTTTTTAAATACGCCCACAAGTGCCATGAGCATGCGTGGCCTGGCTACAGATCAACAGTGATCTTGAGAACGCCCGCAAAACATTACATATATTTTCAAGTTTATTGATGCATCGTGGGGAGCGTAATGAGAAGTTCAACATCGTCACCAATCCCGAACCGTACGGCGGTACGCGCGCAGCAGACGACACGCACTTGCTTGCGTGACGCAATGCGCGCGGCGGGAGAATTTTCGCACGCCGGACACACTGCGCATGAGCAATGCTTCTCGTTGCCGCCGCTGAACCGCGCTGTGAACTCAGAAGGCCACGCGTTCCCGTGTTCACCCACAAAAAGATTGCGACTGTACTCACCTGCCGTGCTCGTGCACCACCTAATACATTATGCAAAATTCAGCTATCTCATTCGTTTCTTCTGGTCTGCATGCTATCGACCTTTCACGCCCAACTATTGCCCTAACTGACGAGAGTTTTCCCACTCCACTACTCCATTGTGTGTGCCTTAATTAATTAATTGTTTTTCCTCCGCAGAAATCGAACCCGCACAACGATACAAATAGCTTCGCGAAGTCATCGGGGGTAAGTCACCATGTACAAAACGCGTGTTCTCATCAGTCTATAGATAAGAAGGGCAAACTGGGCGTGTTCTTCACTTCAGTACAGTCATGTTGAGAGCTATGAAACGGAAACCGTTCATCCATGCAATAACCGCAGTCCTGACTTTATGCACGCGCACTTACAGTAGCACTAATATTAAATCGATGAGTAGAGCAGAAGCGCGCAAGGAAGGCTTAGTAGACAGGACAAACGCGGACAAGCGGTAACGTCCAACTAAATTTTATTAAGCAATGCAACACTACGCAACGTGTCAGAATTAAACAAAAAAGTATGCAAGAAATAGAGGGGACCATCCCAGGTTGCACAACTCAGCACCGTACGGCATGGTACGTGTGCATGCAGAATTGAAACCGCAGGAGCGCTAATTCCTTCTGAAGTAGCAGGACTGACGCCACGTTAACGCACATATCTTTCGCACTTTTAGTTCACTCTGACTCTACGATTTCTTTCCTACACTGCCATTTAGGTTTGTGCAACATCATGCACTATTATGCACATGTCAGATTCAGGTTTGCGACAGTAACCTAAAATGATGTGTTGTTTTTGTATTTTTCTGCTGCTCGGCTTAGTCCACTTTCCATAAAATTCGTAAGTCGTAAAAATCAAACGTGTGTCCCCGCAGCCGGTGTGATAAAAAAAAAAAGGGGGGGGGGGGGTTTGCGCAAACATCCAACAACACGTCATTTCATTTTATGTCCCGCGCACATACGGTTCATGTGCGGATGCAGTATTTGTGAATTTAGCTTCCTTTCTATTCAGAAAGGGCAAATTTAGCAACTCTCACTAAGCAACCACTGAAGCTACAGTATAGACCGGAATATAGGTCGGCGCATGAACTTGATTTGGCTAGACGATGACGCACAATGTGCTAAGAAGACCGCTATATAAGGAGAGGGGTGCCATTAGCTTCTTTTTTTTTAATTCGACCTATATTTTGCTTTATACGGTAATCGAATGAAGTGCACTGTACTTGAATGAAAAGAAGTCAAATTCTAGCAATGTTCAAATTTGTAGATGAAATAAAATCAGAAACCTGAGAAAAGGATCAAAATTATATGTTGTCACTTAACACTCGCAGTGACGGTTAAGAATCAGACATACGCCAGAAAGTGCGAATGCATAATCAAACTCTTTATTCGACGAACTTGTGCTCGAGAACGAAATCAACGCTCAAATAACATTGATAGCTGCGAACATGGCTCACTATCGTAGCACTATTTTGGACGCTGTCAATTTCCGCCATGTTGCGTTTAGAGCCAATCAGGGAGGTTGTAGCAGCCATGTGGGCCATTCATAACTCACAAGATGACGAATTTGGTGATATGGCATAATTTAAGGGCAATGTCCAAAATAGTACCTACGCTTGTCGGTCGTTCGAATCTATAGTCTCACGGCTGAAGTCGGTGCGATATTTACGCACGCGTCGCCGTATATTTCGGAGCAATCGCTGATGCTCAAGCAGGTTCGAGAATGTACAACACTTTTTGCGCCACACGCGCAATCTGATGCAGTATGTCTTGTCACTATCGAATTAGCGACCTGCAGAAAGCGCATCGTACGCGAGAGCGAAAACGCGATAACAGCGAAAGTTCCATAAAGCGGTCAACGGCAAAGAGTAAAACATGACACGTGGCAATATTAAAGAACTCCGCCACATGAACGAATGTCTTGGCCTGTATTCACAAAAAGAAGTACTTACGCGAGAACTGTTCGAAAGGAGAAATGCCAGCCAACCGTGATGACGGGCATATTATAAACGAAGGCTGTTCGCCACTCACACCAGGCCCACACGACACCGATTTTGGTCTGCTGCCGACTGTTGGCGACAGCGTTTTCCTTCCTTGGCCACAGGAAGGCCACAGCGTTTTCCGTCCTGTAAACTGCTGTCGCCAACAGTCGGCATACCAAAATCGGTGTCGTGTCGGCCTAGTGTGAATTAGCCTTTACGAACCAAAAGCTTTGTGAATTCGGCTCCTGAGTTCTGCAGATAGAATCAACTCGAGAGGGTAAAAGCCGAGAAAAATTGAGGTATACTTGATTCGTCAGGAGAGTGTATTTACTGTATTTACTATTTCTATAGAAAAAAAAAACTACTTTTGTGGAACTCAGGTAGCGGGAGTAATTGTTTCAAACAATTAAGCAGTGTACGTATGTAGTATGATAACATGCCGTCTATAGTGTATAGTAGTATAATCGCAGTGTTTACAATGTGTACGCGCGCGGTCGCTTGTTGATGTTCCTTTGGGTCCCACTACCTTGTAGTCGTTGGTTGGTGCCATTTGAGATAACCTCAAAACTACGGTGATCTTGCTTATGAAATTGAACATATATATACAGTAGCCAGTCTTGCGATTACGGTGATATTAGTTTAGGAGCTTTGTGCTGGCACTATAATTATTTATGAGTGTGTTAGACTGTTGCGAGTGTTCAAGAAATATTAATACCATATTACAAGCTCCAATCGAGGAAACTATGGAGGCTGTTTAATTCTATTTATACAAGCTCTCTCTCGGCGCGATTGACTACGCATATATATCACGTTGCTTGTACGACTAATCGCGCGTGGCAGAACTTAATTTTCCTGTTCGCGTTGTTGCATTCGGAGTTCTTAGTACGCGTACTATTAATTTATCTGAATATAACAGGTTTATTTGTAACACATTTGAAGCTATTTAAGTAATGCACGTGGTATCACTGTATTGGATCAGCTGAATGCCAAAACGTCGTCTGCAATCAACTTAGCAAAAACGCTGAGCAAACAAAGTTGTTCACACCACGCAGAAAGGCGACAGCATCATGGTGGAAGTAGCCCGAGGCGGTGGCACGGACGAGCTGATCCCAATGGTGATGCGGGTTCCTCGGTTCGGAAACCAAGACCTCGCGGCTTGCTATGGGGAGTGGTCGCTGCTCGGACTCGGTGATATCCTTATTCCCGGTGGGTGGTGTCTATAAGCATGACGTCACTAAACGTCACCAATGGCTTATCGAACTCCAGTCTGGCCATGGCTACACATATCGTTGCCATGGTGTGCAAATGCCATTGGGGGTTTTCAGAGTTCTCTCGCCCTCAATCAAAGGTTTGGTGTCAAATATTTTAGGCGGCGGGACAGACTTCTTTTGCGATATATATCAGCACGAGAGACAAGATGTGTCGGTTTACCCAGTTGCAAGCGTGAATGCCAGATGGTACTTTGGTACATTCTCAGGTACCAAAGTCACAGGTTGTAGTTCCCGGCTGTTGTTTTGTGGTGATAATAGTCGTGTTAAAAATCGCTACGGGGTGCATTACGCCATCTACTAAACGGTATGTCGCACCTCGTCTGAGCTTTCCAATGATCAGGTGACATTATTTAGTTTACCCCCCAGGAAAAGTTTCGTTATTTTACTTCCGATTCCCAAGATGTTACTGCTAAGGCTAAGTCTGTCTCGACAGCCCTACGACTCACCATTTCCTCATACCGTCCATTCGTAGCGCGGATATATTGCACTTCTTCGCGCTCGCAGGGTTCCTGGTTGCCTATGTGCACAGTTACGACCTCATCGCGACTCGGCGCCGCCTGTATTACACTACGACCGTCATTGGTAAGTGCGTTCGTTGTCATGTTTGTTCTTCAATAGACTGTATGTGAGGCATCTCTCTGAAAAAAACTTCTGGCGCCTGAATGCGAGGAGGTTCTAGTATGAGAGAATTTGAGCTCCGCTATCAATGATTGTTTCAAGAGAAGCAGCACTGTAGGACATCAGGCAATTCAGTCTTTCACAATGGGACCTCCTTCTGTATACTAAATATAGCTATAACATGACCGAACATTTAATAATAATATCTGATTCTGTTCAGTGTGCCGCGTGAGTGGTGTATAACCTTCCTCTTTCGTATGCCTCTGCCTATGTAGGACAGACCGGGTGGTGTCTGAATATAAGATTACGGGAGCACGAGTCATCTACACGTGGCAATGGTCAGTCAAATATTACCTTGCACTGCGAGGATTGCGGCTGCGTATACCTGAGTTCAGCCAGACCCATGTTGTCGCCAGGAATGCATAATCAGACAACTAGGGAGATTATCGAGGCATGGCGCATACATAATAAAAGAATCGTGTATCAGTTTTCCTTCTATTGCGTTACATCAAAAATACATTTTGCAGTTTAAGAGATAACTTTTTCTTGTTCGTTTAAACACGTGTGGGTATGCATTGTCTTGTTTAATGCAAATAAATTTGAGTTGAGAGTCGACGCTTCTGTTCGTATACAGGGTGTTTCAGCGAACACTTTAAAACATTTTTAAAGGATTCTTGTGGCAGATAGCACAATTCTAGTTCATGAGCTGGTCTACTCGAAGAGGCGGACGTTATTCGCACAAAAAAACTGAAATGCATAAACGACTAATTAACAGATTCACTAATTAATTTACTAACGAATTAGCTTACGACCCATATTGCAATTTACAAATTCTAGCCGTGGAGTTCGCAAGGCGGATGCACTTGGAACGAATTCTCAGGATGACACGAGTTTCGAGATAAAAAAAATTACACCATCTTCCCGTAGGGGAACCCTGAGTGAAGCAGCCATGGGGTCGACTCAAGGTAGTTTTATCAGCTGTATAAACTTAGACATGCAGCAGCACCAGCAACGCGCAGAATTGTTGTCGACGCCGTCGGAGTTTTGCCCGCGTTCGCACCGAACGCGCGCGGCGTTGGTGACTGTTGCCGGTGCTTCTGGGGCGCCTACCGTCGCGTCTCTAACCTAAGCTGCTTCGCATTATCGCGCGCGGAGCCGCAGGTGTTGCCATTCGTTGCGCAATCCGGAGAGGAGCGTCGGAGAGGAGATGAGACAAGAAGATGAGATGAGAGGGAGGAGGGAGGAGAGGAGAGGAGACAAGGAGAGTAGGGGGAGGAGGATGCGCATGCGCAGTAGGGGTGTGGACGCCGCACGGCGGAGGGAGGGAGGGGGTGAGGGAGTGACATAGCCCCGACCATAAGCTGCTTCGCATCTAAAGATTACTCCATCTCCCGCTAAAGGGAACCATGTGTGGATGCAAAGCAGCGGGGAGATGGTTAGCTTGAGCGGGAGATGGTTTCGCGGCAGCGGCCCGAGCGATCATCGCGGCGCTGCACAGGAGAGAGAATGAGGCGCGCGCGCTCCGTCATTTTCTTACCGCGGAACTACCGTGGCAACCCCAGCGGAGTGTGCAGCTGTCGCGCCACATGTTGTGCGCGCCACTCCGGATTCCTAGAGGAGAGAAAGGGGGGAGCGTAGGAGAGGAGAGAGAGGGGAGGGGACGCACATGCACTGTGGGGGTGTGGACGAGGGCGCCGCTCCGTACAGTAGAGGATTCCTAGAGGAGAGAACGGGGGAGCGTAGGAGAGGAGAGACAGGGAGAGGGGACGCGCAAGCACTGTGGGGGTGTGGGACGCCGCGGGACGCAGGAGGGACGGACAAAGCCCCCGCCATAAGCTGCTTCGCATCTAAAATTCCCGAACTTTGCGGAGAAATGCCTTGGCGCTCCAGTTACTTTTTAACAAAACCTCGTTTTATGCGTTGATGCACTAAAGTAACTGGAATGCAAATTTCGGGAATAGTTCGGGAAAGGGTGAGGAGGAAAGTCGGAATGCCGGTGGTGACCAGGTATGCGGCCAGCGCGGAAACAAAGCAATGGCGTGGGCTTCGGACTCACTGCGCATTCGCTACTTCGCCAGCGGCAGCGGCGTCGTCGCCGCTAGAGAATGCGCTTCGCGCGAGCCTCGCGTTTCCGTGTTCACGCTTGCTTACAGGACGCAACCGGTGGAAATGCTTCGTCTGCTGGTGCTGCTACACGAGCTACCCGACCAGAGGCTCAGCGCCGCCGCCGAGAGCACCCTGTCGTTCACAATCAAATTCTTTGCTATAACATATCGCGAATTCAAACCACCTAATCTGCTGCGCTCAAAATTCGCATTAGGGAGTATCGTAATCATCGGTGATTTTTTATTAGTATAAGAAACGTACATTTTTGCGAATGATTCGTGACTCATCCACTTGCATTTCAAACGTTAATTTTTACGCAGAGGTTGCTCTATTTGTCCACTAACTGAAACTGGGCGCTGTCCAAAGTTTTGTTTCAGTTGGCCATTAAAGCATTAAAGCCTAGCGATGCGTTATTCAGTTATGGGTGCGAGTAGCGGCTGCCCTGCTTATCTAGCATCACAAGGTCACAATTGAAGGGATTGTCTTACTATCTGAAACCTGAAAAAAAAAAGCTTTATACGAAAGGAGATGGTCAGTATAGACTTCGGCAGACGAAAGCCGGATTTGTCCATCAGTCCCGTTACGTTTCACGCGCCAACATCAGGTATTCCTCTCGTTATTTTCACACTCATTCGGCACATTAGGTCTTTTCGGCTATCTCTGCAGCATTTACTTTTTCCTACAGCTCCCTTGAAACGCCCACGCATCACCTAACCACCATTGACATCACGTTGCGTCAGCCAAGCTTTATCGTGTGAGATTTCGCATGCAAGATAACGCAGTCGTTGGAATCTACGTTAGGCGAAGTTTTTCTTGAATCGTGTTGGCAACTGTCCCTGCTGTGCACCGTGTTTTGAAGCATAGCGGATACGCGTACCTGTTGGGCAAGACGCTTGTATTTGGCTTTGAGAACGAGCTTCGATCCCATGACACAAGCGAAAATGGCGCCAATTCTCCCAATGCGGGCCTTTATATGCGTATCCTGCGGCATGCGCAGCCTATGGCGTGGGCCTGGTGGTGACCTTCGTGGCGCTGTACATCATGAGGACCGCCCAGCCCGCGCTGCTCTACCTCGTGCCTGCAACGCTGACCCCCGTCGTTCTCATCGCCCGGCATCGTGGAGAGTTGCGCGAGATCTGGTATGGACTTAAGGTAAGTCACGCACGTTGGCTTTGTGCGCAAAGGCACATTCACGAAGGCGAGCCAGCAGGCTTTGTGCGAGCGATGTGCCGCAGCGAATTAGTGTTATCGGGGATGTACTTAAAGGGGGCAAGGAGTAGGGCGGCCGACCCCCTATATTACCTGCCCCCCCCCCCCCCCCCTTCATTGCCAAGTGATGGAGTGGATCTTTGCACACTCAAGGAAAACGTAGAATCATAGCAATAACACAGGCTGCACTACTGAATATAATGCTTCGGTGGTACAGTTTGACGCCGATGATGCCGCGTAGAAAACAGGTGTACAAGAGACAAAATACCGTTGTTTCAGTGGTCCTCGTTCTTTGTGTGCTGGCTTTATACGTTATAGTATACACGATCAACATTTATACTCGGTACGTTACTACATTATCCGCAGTATAGGGGCCGAGGAGGTAGACTGTCCTATTAGCGTTCTGCCAGCGTTTTGCAGATGTTAAACATGGTACATGAAAGACAGCGGAGCTGTATATATAAGCGAGTTCTCGACTCATTCTGGAGAAATAATAGGGGTTTGCTAGCTGTTCTTATATAGTGATGATACATCACCTATAGGTCCGCTCCCATGCAGGCTGCGTTTAATTAGGATGCCACGAGGCCGCATTTCGATGGGGGGCGAAATGTAAAAAAAAAAAAAAAAATGGGGCAGCTTCACACTAGTGGTGCGAAGACTGGGCAAAGAGCGAAGCTGGTGACCCCACCTAGCTTTATCTCGGTTCGGCCAAGTTTTTGCGAGGTTATGCTTCGAGAC
Organism: Dermacentor silvarum; assembly: GCF_013339745.2. NCBI lineage: Eukaryota > Metazoa > Arthropoda > Arachnida > Ixodida > Ixodidae > Dermacentor > Dermacentor silvarum. Next base: position 168,643,018 of record NC_051159.1, read on the forward strand.
TCGGCCAAGTTTTGCGCAAGATCACCCCGGAATCATCGGCAGCCTTTTGCTCGGTTTCGCGGGCTCGTAACTCCAGATCATCTGCGAATCGCCGACGTTTCGGCGGCGCGATACTCGGGATCGGACCGAAGTCGTCTCATTCGCACTCGAGTAGCGGCGCGGCAGCTTTCGCGCCGCGCTTCCTCCTTGAGTGACGCTCTTCGGCCGCCCCATTTTCGCAGCGATGTGCTCGGCGCGGAGACGGCGGGGCTTTTCTGTCGCCGCGGCGGCGACGCGGAGCTATATATCTCGTGGGTGGGCGCATTGACGTCACGACTTAGCTCCGCTTCTGCACAGCCGTGGCAACCACTCATCACGGCGCGGCAAAGCGAAGGCGAAGCGATGCGGCGCCCGCGATGACGTCACGGCTCACGCAGCTGTAGTGAGGCTCGGCGCGGTCGGCGCAGCTGGGGCGAAGCGTTTCTAGGCGACGCATGGTGACATCATCGCCAGGCGGAGGTTTTGCGGCGTACACTCGACGGACCATCCTCGAGCTTAAACAGCTTCACTGATAAAAACGACACGGGTGCACGTTAAACCCCAGGTGGTCGAAATGAATTCGTGGTCCCCCACTACGGCGTGCCTCATAATGATATCGTTGTATTGGCTAGTAAAACTCCAGAATTTACTTTTTGGGTGCCTCGATAGCAGCGCCGCCGAAGCGATACTATCGATGCACTTTAACCGCCGCAGCCGTACAAACTTAGCTTACCTTCAACGTGAACCCGGTAAAACGCGGCGTGAGAAACAACTACGGATTACCGGCAAAACAACCCGCGCATAAATATTGTGGCCTATTCCGAGCAAGGTATACATAAAGTAACCTTTATTTTATAATCATTGATAATTGCGTGTTAAAACAAAACTTTGGATGAATGAATGAATGAATGAATGAATGAATGAATGAATGAATGAATGAATGAATAAGCTTTTATTTCCCTTTTTAAGAAAGGGGAGGGGCCGGGGGGAGAGAGGGAGGCCTGTGTGCTCCAGTCTTAGCACCTTGTGCTGCCAGACGTCCGCCTACCAGTCGTGGTAGGCCTCCGCTACCTCCTCAGCCCACCTCAGGACTCGGTCCTGCAGGGTGGGATCGGAGCTGCGCAGGGCAGTCTCCCACAGCTCCTCGCTACTAATTAATGGTTTGAGGTTGCGTTGCTTTGGAACTGCGACTCAAGTTGCGTTGCTGGCTGTTCTTTATGTGACATTTTACACCGAGCACGCCATCGCCGCGCGAACACGGTATACTGGAATGACCTCCATCTTGGCAGCTTCGCTGCAGCGTTAAGTGCTTATTCGTGTGACAGCTTTCTTATTCGACATGATACTCGACCCTTCGTTGCACGCACCCCAGCCTGAGACGCCTCCGCCGTCGGAGGAGGAAGACGAGCCTCCTGCGGTCCAGAGGAAAGCCGTCGAGGGCCCGGCTAACGCGAAGGAACACGGAAAAACGCAGGAGCGGCGTAAGTCCCGCGAGCCCTCAGAAGTCGGCGATGCGCCAGAGGCCGGTGGCGCTGCCGGAAGGCCTCCTGCCGCGGGATCGGTGGCAGCCACGCCACAGCGTGTCGTGAGCCCCACGATTCGTTCGCCCACAGGCGCTGCTGCTGCGTCCGGCACTGCAGTTCCGCCGCCCGCGTTGCTGGGCACGATGTTTACAGTGGGACTGCGTTAAGGGTGGTGAGAAAAGAAAAGAGAAAAAAAAATGACTTCTCGAAAAACGGGAGTCTGACTCGTGTTTGTCTTTTTAAAGTACTGTACCTGTCGACGTGTACGCTTGGAATCATTGCCGGTGCAACAGCGGCCCGATACGGCTGCAAGCACTAGTGTTTCACATGATTTAGCAGTGAATTGCAACTTGATGGCCAATGGTAAGCTCTGTTTTTATTTGGTATATTCTTACCGCATTCCCGTCTATAGAAAATGTGCATTTATTTTCTTCGTATTTCGTATCGTTGAATAAAGATTTACTGCGATCCAAGAGCCACATTGACAAACCTTTCTTTTCCAGTTGCATGACCTCACGTTTCCTCCCCCTCCTCCCCCTCCCCCCCCTCCCCCACGGCCTCTCGCGCGTCGGAAGAAGGCGCGTTTGCTCTACATATATGGTGATTGTAAAGGAGGAAAGAGACGCCTACTTCTGCAGCACGGCGCAGAACGCGCGTTTGTTCTCCGCTGTGCGTTCAACCCCCGTGAAAGCGCGCGCCCCTCGCACCCTTTCACTCGCACATACAGCGTTCGGCGGCGCGCGGCGATATTGGCGCTGAGCCGTGCTCCCTCAAGGGCTGCAGAAGATAGCGCCAACCTTTCCCTTTCCCTCAAGAACCACTTATCATCGACGATTTCATCTCCAAGCTTTCCCTTTCCCTCAAGAACCACTTATCATCATCATCATCATCTCAATTGACGTCATACGGAACCTCACGGCGACGGCTACGCCGACGGCAGAAATCTGCTTTTGAGTGTCCATATAATTGCTATCGCAATAAAACCCTTCTTGATTGATGTCATCTATCAGCCAACAGCAGCCGTCTATGGAAATCTTGCATATGACGACAAATGAAAGTCGCCGGCAGCTTCGAAGCGGGGGAGGAGAAGGCCTCTTTTGAAAAAAGTGTGAGAAATATGCGACTTTGCGCTCCGCTTGTAAGGTTCACGCGCTGCACACGACTGCAAAACTTGGCTGAGATGTTCAGAGTAGCGAATGCTATCCGCTGACTGCGTTTTATTCATCATACCCTAGAGATGGTTCAGGACCCCTTAAAACGAACTATCTAATCATTACCGCTAACTAGTTAAGTTTCCTACCAATTATTTTTCTCGGCAGGGTTGCTGTCACACATAGAAAATCTTCAGGCTGCAATATTCCCCCACCAATCACCAAACTAGCGACCGTGCCAAAAAAAAAAAAAAGTTGCAGTCTCGCCCGAAAGGCGAAGCGCCGATTGCGATAGCAACTTAGTAGACAGCTATAGGAAGTAAGGATAAAAGTTTTATCGGCCTTATATCCTTGTAAACATAGGCACACTAACTAAATTAAATTAACAAGCATGGTGTCACGCGCACACAAGCAAACATGAACACATCTCACTCGATGACCGCGGAAACTCGCTGTCAAAACGCTGGAGTGAGGCAGCGCGACAGCAGCAGTGAGTGAATTGACCTTCGTGCTGCGTCTCGCATCAACGCGAACTAAGCCGCGGAAACAAAGTGCACGGTAGACTTTGTCCGCGACGCAGATGGCATTCGAGATACAGTGCATGGCCGCCCGGGCCTCGCGGAGTAGAACGCCCCCTACCCCCGGAGCGTCGCGCGTGATGGCGCGCTTCCTTCCCGCTTTCCTCCCTTGTGTTCGCGAGATGAAGCCGCGATCGCCGGCTCATCCTCGCACGCTTTCACTCGCACATACAGCGTACGGCGCGCGGCGCCGATTTTATCGCCCTTGGACTTTTACGGAACCCCACGGCGACGGCGACAGTGACGACGACGGCAGTAATGAGGCAGGAGTGTCCGTATAATTGCGATCGCAGCAGAAGATTCCGGCGTACCCTTTCTCTTGCGCTAGGATAAGTCGCCCACCCATGCAACTTGTGTCTGCACGTCGTGCCTATTTGGTTCACGTCACTTGTAATGTTCGCTGAGGGGTCGTGATTAGTGGCGTGACCGTTGACAACCTGAGCCTACTGAAGCATACGTTGTATCTAGCAGTAATAACAGCATCATAGTAGCCAATGTGCCGCCTATACTTTCACCAGGGACATGAAAATCCCTACTCTCAGATTATCACGCTTCATCCGTTGCCGACTGTAGTGACATGCATCTTAACTGTGTGGTGCCCACAGACTGGTTGCAAGCTCGCGTCACAGATTACTTGCAAGCTCGAGCACTGATTACTTAGTCGCTACTACTTCGGCTTAGCGTGTTTCACAGCATCACACGCTGACACTGTGTGTGTTTGGTTTGTTCGTTTTATTGCGATAGCAATTATATGGACACTCAAAAGCAGATTTCTGCCGTCGGCGTCGCCGTCGCCGTCGCCGTGAGGTTCCGTATGACGTCATTTGGAGATGAAATCGTCGCCGGGGGGGGGGGTAAGTGGTTCTTGAGGGAAAGGGAAAGGTTGGCGCTATCTTCTGCAGCCCTTGCGCCGAACGCTGTATGTGCGAGTGAAAGGGCGCGAGGGGCCCGTCTTTCACGGGGAGTGAACGCACGGCGGAGAACAAACGCGCGTTCTGCGCCGTGCTCGCTTAAGGGCTGCAGAAGTAGGCGTCTCTTTTCTCCTTTACAATCACCATATATGTAGAGCAAACGCGCCTTCTTCAGACGCGCGAGAGGCCGTGGGCGAGGGGGAGGGAAGGGAGGGAGGGAAGGGAGGCGACGTTTAGCTGCGGCACCAAGTGCCTATTTATATCAGAGGCTCCAGCAACAGTCACCAACGCCGCACGCATTTTGAGCTAACGCGGGCAAAACGCCGATGGCGTCGACAACAGTTCTGCGTGTTGTTGCTACCAAAGCCGCTCACCTTACTTCGTATGACATTGCTGTGTTGCTATCGCATTCATTGCTTCGCCCTTAGGGCGAAACTGTGATATTTTTTCAATACTTTGAGACTGTTCCGGGTTTGTGCGACCTGCGCTCACTTGCTTGCTGTCACCGCGGCATGCGGAATTCCCTCAGGTGAGCGCTATATTCCCTACATTCACACGTGCATTTTGTCTCCTTCGATGTCGGCGCCTTTTAAAACATGGGCCGTAGGCGCTTTCGTTTAGCTTGCACGTGGTCCGGAAACGAATCTATTTCGCCACAGGCTATCTGTTACTGTCGATAAACGCAAAGGACATACGCAGTTGCTAGCGCTTCATTTGTGGGCCGGAGCAGCTTTAGCACTGTTCTCGTTCACGAGCGTTAGTAGCTGCCGTTCTGTGCTTATATTTCGCTTCCATCAACACAAGCTCAAATCTGCGACAGCTTTGGCGATGGCTGTCTGTAGTTCCGGCCCAAAACCGGTGTTCAGATCGACACCTTGTTCTGTCACTCTTAAGTGGGCTGGGTAATTAGCGTGGCGCAGAATTCGTGAAGAGCTGATGTCTTGGTTGAACGTTCGGATTGCTTGTGTTGAACATTTTTCTTTCACAAACATGGTTTGCGCGCAATGCAGTCGAATTGCTTTTTGAAGACCTCGCGTGTTGCCGTAATCGGCGCGTCGGGGTGTTACCAAGCTGGTCACTGGCACTGCCTCGAGCATGATGCGGCTGATGTCTGAGGCTGATGTAAATCGATATTCACCGATGCGAGTCAGGTTATCGGTCATTCGGAGGCGCGTAACCAGCTCACAATGGCTCGAGGATCAAAGTGATCACGAACGCTGTAATACAGGGCACCTAAACCCAAGGGGCGGGCGCAGTGTCGTGTCTCCTGTCGTGTCGTGCTTCCGTTGCACGACTAAGCTAATTAGGTTGTGCTGACGCTTGCCTCTGTTGTCCTGCATGCGCGTCCTGACTTACTCGTATCACTGTCCTGTTTGTTGGAGCATAGAATGTAAAACCAATTCACAGGTGTCACTTTGTTATCAATTGTTAGAAGTTTAGCGCTCCCCTGTCTCCTGTTTCTCGCCTTTATATATATACATATATAATCTATTTTTTTAAGGCGAAGCTTTCTTAGCAAGCCCTCCCGGACCTTGGATGACGCCGTCTTGTCGAGTTTGCGGGTACGTCACCTCGCGGAGCACGTGCGTGCGATATCACGTTCGCACGAGAACATGCGCGCGCACACGTCATGATTCCATTCGGCCATGCGCACGGGAAGGAACCGGGAAAAATAATAGTCATCATTACCCCTACCTTTCGTGACGTACTTTTCTCAGCATACATCTGTCCTCACCACTCTTCTCCACAAACATTACGGCGTCGACGTCCCACAACATAAACATGCCATCACAATGTTGTGACCGATTACGGTGCATAAACGTGAACATTGCGTGGTATCACAATAGGATGACAATGAAAACATTGTACGCATGGCACTTACTTTTATAGCATTTAAGCAACCCCTTCACGAAACCTTCGATTCAGCGATTTCAACATGCACAATGAAATCAGCAGAGTGATTGTCCTTCATTCATTCTCAGTTGCGCTAATGTTAACAAGACGTCATCGAATACCAACTCGCCGGAACCTGCAGCCTTGTTCTCGCACTGGTCATAAACTATATCTACTCTGATAGTCACGACCAATGAATAGTCGGCTGCCCTTTCGTAGTTAATGACAAAACGCAGCATAAAGAAAAAAATATAGGGAAACTTTATCGGTGGCGCTTTTGCTTCTAGAATTATGGCCTAGAACCTGGGCGATGAGAGGCGCCGTAGTAGCCGACTCCGGTTTGGTTTTGACCATCTCAGGAATGTTTAACGTGCGGCGATATCTCAGTGCACGGACCTTTTTTATTGGCATTTATAACAATGGAGAACGCGTATTTATTCAGAAAAGAAAATTATAAGAAATGTTATGGTAATTCTAATACTGAGAAGTGTTTGGATGTAAGGGAAATTACAAATGTTGCGCATCACCATATTTTCCAGTCTGGCTGTTCCCCATTTCACTTTTACATTCCTTCCATTCAAAGCTTCGAAGACTTCATTTCAACTTTATGCCCCTCAAAATTCTCTTTGGACAAAATTCAGAGCCCTTACCCTGTCGAGAAAATGGGGGTAAGCGAAGCTTGTGGCAAGACGAAGCTATCGCAGGCGTTCCGCTTCGTTTGCCCTAAACTCAGGGTCGGCAGCTCTACGCTGACGTTTCGCCTGGGTTTCGGAAGCCCTCACGCTAGAATCGGCACGTCGACGACGAGTTCTTTCCCGAGCGAGTTCGCGGCGCCGTTGCTCAAACGCAGCCTGCTCCAGGCGAGGGAAGCCCGGCGGAGCGCGCTAGCCATGGAGGAAGGAAAATATAGACCTTTTCACAAACCTACGTATGAGTAGCGCCATTGCCCGACACGGGCGACGTCTAGCGTCAGAACATGCTATGCCGCCATTTTGAACTGTGGGCCTTGCGAGACCTCGCAGGCTGGCCGCACTTCGGTTTTGTGATCTTCGCCGAGAATTATTTCGAATGTTTTCTTCCGCTTCGCTTGTCTTGTGCCGCTTGACTTGTTACATGTTTCACGCGCTCGCGTGAGCGCTCAGTGTGAAGTGCAATGGCAATAGAAAGCGCAGCCAGTGTATGTGGCGTTTCGTCGTCGGTAGCGGCCGCAGCCGCGTCTGCTTCATCGAGACCTGGCGTGCTAATCAGCGGTATTTGAAGTGCGACACACTTTAGGGGCCGGGGCTGTCGGCGTCGGCATCCGTCGCGTGTTTAAGTGCGAAGCACATTAGGGGTCCGAGCTGTGGGCGTCCGTCGCGCGTGATCACGCCCGGGCTGTAGCGCTACTTCAGCACCGGCACATCACTGCTTCGCGCTTTCCCAGGTTTCACGTTAGTGGAGCTGCATTTCTTACCCCACTATTTGCTGCTCTCGAATGTAATATATATTTTTTTCATTGTTATTGCTGGGCACATGTGACTGTAGTCGTTTCGCGGTTGAAGGTTACCTCATTTAGTGAAAGCAGGTGCGTACGTAGCTGTCCGGCAATGCTTAGAACCAGGCGCCGGCGGCCAGCCGACGCGTGTCAGCGGTTGGTAGATATGCGGTAGTTACTCCATACGCTTCCTACGCAACTCAATAGCTCAGTCATGCAAAATTTATTGAATCTGGTACAGCGCAGGGTGCTTATAACCAAATGTCAAAGCAGAAGCGTAATGCTCGAGCTGCGCGGTACCTGCGGCGAACTGATACAGCCCAGGTGCTAGATTTCGAAGTTACCTTTATGTGCAGGGCCGCGCAGGGCGCGTGTGAACGCAGAGACAATGTTTTCGCGGACACAGGAGCTGCATACATGTTCCATAGGGCACGATTCTTCCAGATCGTTGCGAAGAATGCTTCAATTTGTCTCATGCCGGTGTCACCCGCCCACTTTTGATCGCGATCGAGCCCAATCTGGATCGGAATGTTCTACCACAATTGGTTCCCTTCTGCAGATTGAGCAAAGAAGTCAATCGCGCCCGAGAAATTCGATCCAGATCGGGCTCGATCACGATCAAAAGTGCGCCGTGTGACCCACGTATTAGGCACTGGAATGAAGTCGTGTTTGAAAGAATAACAAATGTAGCCTCTGCCACTACATACGAGAAAATATTGCATCGAAGAGCTGACAATTCTCGCAACCTATTGGGAAATATGCCGAAAAGGGCTTACCAAAATGCATTATCTTACTTATGTGTGCATTGGATCACATTAGACTGAAATGTCAAGTCCTCGGGTGATGCAGGAAACCGGGGAAGCGTGAACATACCACATCGCCAGCGGCCTCGTGGAGTGCTGTGTTGTGGACACACTTAGTCCCAAAAATCGTTATTTCCCGCTGGTTGTTTGTGCACCCATAAACTGCACAGTGCTGGCCTGTAGCCTTTTGATGAGTATATATGTCATTATTTACGAGAGTAAGTCATTCGTGACAAAAAATAAACGGAAACATCGAAGGAACGCTACCACTCCGCAATGCAAGCGCAAGGCAAGCTCACAGTCCAGACCGAACAGGCAACACTGACACGTACTCTCTACGCCACACCGTCGGAAGCGCCCTCGTCAAAAGAGGGAGCATACCGCAAAGCGATTGTCGCCGACTGTGGTGGCCAACACGTGATAAAAACGTCACAGCACCGAGGATACGTCAGAGCGCGCGGTAGGTTTTAGTACTCCCGGTTGATATTTTGTTTTTATGGGGCCTCCCCGCGACACACCAAACGACCCTGATTGGTCGCGCGCGTCACGTGATGCGACGCCGGCGCAGCTTTCCTCGCACCTGCTCTACGGAGCAGCCGGGTTTTTTTAGCGTGACACCACCACCGCCGACTCTCGTGAGGCAATACAAGCTTCGCTTGAAAAAACAGCCCGATTCTTGGTCGATCCCCCAAAATGGGTATGTGCCACTGCTGGGGTTAATTATCGCCATAGATTCTCTTGCTAGCACAAACAGTGAAAAGGATCGCGAATACGAAGAGAAAACAGTCTAATGGTGGCGATAGGTTGTTGAAGCCTTGTTTATTGCAATAAACGCACACGACGTTTTTTTTTTTTTTTTTTTTTTTTGCGCAGAAACGTCTACTGGAGATCAATGTTCTTGTTCCAAGGCCTCATCATCAGCAGCAGCAGAGATGTAGGGCACCACGGATGGCTCCTACTCAGCGTGGTCGCAAACGCCACCTGTCACAAAGCAACAAGATTCATCCACGCATACAAGCACCAGGTGCTGAAGCAACTGCAAAGCAGCCGGCTGGAAGGCTACGGGCGGTGTTTCGGTGTCCAACTCGGCACGCGCGATGGCTGGCACCAGTACGTCTTCAACGCAATGCCGTCGCCGATAGCTGAGGCACACGGCGCGGGCTGTAGCCGCCGGCGTTGCTCCATTTCGACGGCGTCCGGTCTCGCCTGTCATGCTTGGAGCCACGCAACCAAAGCACAGCGCCCCGGATCGCTCGCTCTGAAACTGTGGAACGGGTTCACTCATCTGTGACGCAGTGCTGCCGGGGCCCGTGAGCGCAGCAGCAGGACGTACAGTGTATGCATCTTCCGAAAATGGCGTCGGCGAGATATCCACGAAAAGCCAGCGTCGGGGTTGCCAGCTTCATAGCAGCCATGGGCCTGGCTTTCGTCTCTCTAACGGTAAGTGTGAGCACGCAGAACCTGGCTAGTTGCTGCTTTATTTACACTCTTTGCCTGCACTGTATTGTGCATTGTTCAAAGTTATGTCAGCAGAGTCGTGGACCGCTGGCTGACTCGTTGGCAGAAAATGTGCTTAGTACGACAAAGCACCGGGCTGTCGCAAATGCCAACAAAAAGGTGTTGCATTCTTTCAAGCCCTCCGCCCGACGACACCGACAAAACCATTCAACCTGTCGTTGGCTAACGGGGAATGGTATGCACGCTACTTTTATAATTGTTTTACAGCAAAGCTGTACACCTCGCGTTGGCCGGAAATTTTCGTGGCGTAGAACAAAACTCCAGGTGAACAATTGAAGGAACGCAGATCTTTCTTTGCAATCAGGCATATATATATATATATATATATATATATATATATATATATGCAGGGTGTTTCAGCGAACACTTTCAAAAATATTTTTAAGTTGCCTGTGGCAGATAGCACCATTCTAGTTCATGAGCTGGTCTACTCGAAGAGGCGGAGATTATACTTGCACATGAAATTGTGCAAGAAATTGGTGCCGCAGCTAAACGTCGCCTCCCCTCCCTCTCTCCCGTTCCCCCACGGCCTTTCGCGCGACGGAAGAAATCGAGTTTGCTCTCCGCCTTACGTTTGCTCCCCGCGACAGCGCGCCTCCCTCGCGTGCTTTCACTCTCACATACAGCATACGGCGCGCGGCGACGATTCCATTACCGTTGGACTCTATACGAAACCTCACGGCGACGACGACGGCAGAAATCCGCTTGGAGCGTCCATATAATTGCTATCGCAATAAAAACGATCAATTAAGTTACGCACACTGAGCCACTATGTATAAATGAGATTGTGCTGTTGGCGTGGAGCATCGACTCACGTGCAAAATGAAGCTACGCGGCCTTCATCATAGACATAAAGAGGGCATAGTGATGACGGGCTGCCCTGTGCTGCCGTATACTAATGTTTCGGTGAGAGATTATTTTAACTAAAGAAAATATTATAGTATTTTTTGTAAACAAAAGCCAAATTTGCACTAAGTCGACAGTAACAAAGTAATAAAAACCAGCCATTTCTCACTCCTGAAACATCTTTTATAAGTTCTTGCTCGCCAGTGAACGTAATCGTTGACGAAGATTTTTAACTTTGTAGGCAGGACTTCCCGATGCATACTTTGCTTTCTCGCATCAAAATAAGAGGTGGAATAAAGAGGCAGCTCATCATGTTACCTCTATGATATCTGTTAGCTCAAGAGGCTACGTGCAAGTTTTTATTTGAGAACAGGAGCGCGCAACGTCAGCTAAGTAGCATCAAGTGCGTAAGTGGCGCTCTGTAGCAAAAACGCTCACATTACAGGGCGCTGACGAAATTGCTGTGGTGTCTCTAATTACGCCGACCGACCGTCCTGTCCAGTTGTGCTTGTCGTACTACCCAGAGTTCAAAGAACTGCCGGATGGTCAAGACGCTGCGGTGAGTTACGGCGCCCTTTTCGTTTGCATTTTTTTGTGGTTGAAGGCAAACCTACGCGATTAACTTGTTATGACTTGCGTACTAAGTCTAGAGGCGATTGAGTGTTTAGCGTTGCAACAACCTAATGTTCTTTCACAGCACTTCACACTGCGTCAATGCCCTCCTGCGTCAATGCAACCGTGAATTCTGCTGCTACCAGTTCACATTTAGCTGATACTGCTATCTCATAAGCTCGTCTTTACTATTAATCGCTGATTGATAACAAAGGCAATGGTTTTCACTTCCTTTTTCGGTCCATTAAACCGATGAGAATCAACTACCTAACCATATGCGAACATCAACTATTTCATGTCTAGCAGACTTGAAAAGCACCTGTACAGGCATTGAAAATTATTCCCGGTGCAACACACTGAAAAAAAGAATGAAAGACGGGAACCCACTATGTACAACGACATACTCACACTGTACAAAGGCACAAACGTCTACCTTCTCACTCGCTTTACTAAAACATTTTTCTCCCGTTATTCAAACTTTCAGCTCGATTCCAAACAGAAGAGTTTCAAGATGCGTGCGACACATTTTAAATATCATTACTTTTATCGGTGCTTTTGCTGTTGACGCACTTTCTTGGCGTACACAATTCTGCACACGGCGCCTTAAAGGGCTGGCGTACTTTTAGATTTTGGTGACATAGATTGTGAATGCGTCTTCTGTAAACTACCGATGTCCAATAAATTTTTTGTTTAAAAGCGCGAGCAGCTTGCACTAGTGGTGCAAGGCTGGGGTCAACAGCGGAGCTGGTGACCGACCGTCGCCAGTTACGTCGTCGTCCCCATCGGTTGTGGCTATACCAGCCAAGGATCCCGGAACTTTCTGTGGGAGTCGTCGTCCCCATCGGTTGTGGTTGTACCAGCCAAGGATCCCGGAACTTTCTGTGGGACCGATGGCGCCAACGTTGAAGAGTGGCTGGCCATGTACGAACGCGTGAGTGGAGTCAACAGATGGGACCCTATGCTTATGCTAGCTAACGTGTTGTTGTGCCTAAGAGGCACGGCAAAGGTGTGGTACGAAAACCATGAAGAGGAGCTGACCAGCTGGCACCAATGCAAAGAGAAGCTCAAAAAGTTGTTTGGCCAACCAGCCGGCCGTAAGATTGCCGCAAAGCAGGAACTCGCCTCCCGTGCCCAATCCCCCACATAGTCCTATGTTTCGTATATCCAGGACGTGCTGGCGCTTTGTCGTAAAGCCGATCGCGACATGACTCAAGCTGAGAAGGTCGGGCATGTGCTGGTCGGGCACGTGCCCGACCAGCACGTGCCCGACTACGCGTTTTCGTGCCCGACCAGCACGTGCCCGACTACGCGTTTTCCGTGCTCACGTTGGTTTCGACGGGAATTCAGGGCGCAGGCTCCTTTCCCAAGCGCATCACCCCTGAAGAAAGCCGAACGCCAGGCCGGGGCACGCTTGTACCCATTTGAACCAGTGGGTGCCCGGCGGCGGAGGGAATCGAACCCATAGCCTCCCGCAGCCGAGACGGGCGCTCTACCACTGGGCAGCGCGCGGGCGCGCCCAGTAGCTCTGCTGCGCGCCGATAGATGGCGCCACGGTCAGCGGTTTGAGCGCCTAGCAGTTTTGGGCCTCCCTGCGAAACTGCTAGGCACCATACAACGGTTATACTCCGACAACGAGGTGGCCGTCAAATTCGGCACAATAGAAACTGGGAGGATCAGGGTGAACAGAGGACTACGTCAAGGTTGCCCCCTTTCACCGCTCATGTACTTACTGTACGTGTCGGGCGTTGAGAGAGCCCTCCTGCAATCTGGCCTGGGATTCGGTCTGCGGTACACGACCAGCGGGATTGACGACAACCGCCGGATCCCAGGCCTGGCATACGCAGACGACCTCCTGCTGATGGTAGAGAGTCCTCGCGACATGCAGAGCCTACTGGACATATGTGCAAATGAAATGAAGAAGCTTGGCCTTCGATTCAACGCTCAGAAAACCACAGTGGTTCAGTTGGCCGGGAAGTTGGTACGGTGCTACGATTGGGGGAAGAGGTCCTACAAATTGCCTCATCAGTCAAGTACCTTGGAGTAAACTTGTGCAACGGCAAGGACTTGTACGGGCTTCACGAAGAGAAAGTGGGACAGACTGCTCTTAGAGCCCAGTGCATATTGCGACGCAGGTGCCTATGGGGATGTAACCGCTTCGTAATGATCAGAGACCTGTGGAAACTGGTTCATGTTCCTGCTCTGACATTTTGGAAACGCGGTGGTGTGCCCCACAGCGAAAGGTCGGGATGAGCTTGAGAGGCGACAGCGAGAAGTCGGCCGAATAGCGGTCGGATGGCATGGTACTGTAGCCAACGAGGCCGTGCAAGGCGAGTTAGGATGGTCTAGTTTCGCTGCACGGGAGGCCTCAAGCAAGCTGGCTTTCTACAACCGCCTGTTACATATGCAAAGCGACAGGTGGGCGAGGAGAGTCTTCGACTACTTGTCGGCAACCTGTCTTTGCACGCAGTGGACTCGGAGGGTACACCATTTGAAGCAAAAGAACGGCCTCATACGAGACCCCATACTGGCGGAATCGATCGGAGCCTACGCCAAGGCAGTGCAACAAAGAGTCCGGGACGTGGAGGAGGTGGCGTGGCAACTGGCTTTGGCCCAAAAAGAGACTCTGTCTTTCTACCGTCAACACAAGAGCTCCATCAAAGCTACGCGCCTATATGACAATAGCGTCGGGAGCGCCCTGCTTTTCGAGGCTAGAGCAGGGGCGCTGCGCACTTTGACGCGGCAACGTGCGTTCGATTCAACAGTGACGTGTGTGTTGTGCCGTTCATGTGGTAAATCGGATGAAACAATCGAACATCTGGTGCTTCAGTGTGACGAGCTTGGCGAGTCTGTATCTCAGACAGCGCTAGCAGTAGCGCTCGGCTTCGAGGACTCTGAGGGAGAGGTGCAGGCTGCGCCAGTGTCCAGAACTAAGCGATGCCTTGAACAGTGGAGAACAGCAACACAATAATGTAGGCGGTTGCCAACAGCGTCCGTGGAAGACCGGGGAGGAAGTATCCGCGACAGTGTATAGGTGCACCTTGAGGGCACGAAGTCGGCCACTCTTCCTGGAACACACCTGTGTATAGTGTTTTTTTTTTTTTTTTTGCTTCCTAATGCCGTTTCTTTTTTATTTCTTTTTCTGCTTCATTTTGCCTGGCCGTCATTGTAACGGCCGCCCGTTTCAAAGGGAAAGGCACCACTTCATCATCATCATCATCATCATCATCATCATCATCATCATCATCATCATCATCCACCATCATCAGCTTAGCGGCGCCAGCGGCTTGACATTGCTCTGCCTCCCCTACATTTTCGTTCATAGTGGAGTGAGTAAAACTCAAAGTGCGAATGAAATTCGTTATTTCAGATTAAGTGATAAGTGTGCCAGGCTTAATACTTCGCTAACATGAAGGTTACTTGTGCAGGGCGTGAATGACGTGAACGCGGATCGATCGGGCAGCATCTCTAAGGCCCACTCAAGTTACGCTCGCGCGCACAATTTGTTTCGTTCAGTCTAGCCGTTATTCCAAGCCTAAAAAAATAAAAGCATTAGCCCTCGATCAGAAGAAAATAGTGACTGCACCGGAAAATGTTGTATTTCATGCTTATCGCTGCTTCCATTCACACTCAGAAAACCGTTCAAGCATCGTTGCGCGAATTCAGTGTGGCCGCGATATCAATTAATAAAAAGGCACAAGCTTGCGATATGAAACGCACTAGAGCAAAGTGGCTGTTCATGGCTAGAACTTATGATGAGAATGCACATAAGCTACGTAAAAACTCTTTCAAATGGGAATTTATTAGGCGGGACGAAGGCAGGCGTCTTATCTTAGATTACAGCATCACTAATACAGTTTACTGGTGAAAACCTGAGCAAATGCCTTTTTTATTTCAATTCCACTTAGCATAGACCGTGCATATTATTCATTTGGCTTTCGTCCATTGAGGACTGAGTGACTCTTGCAGGATCTAAAAAAAAAAAAAGAGAGGTGACTTTCTTTTTTCTTAAATTGCGTATGAGAATGTGCCAATGCATGCTACAGCCATGTACACAAATACACTTACACCCACCACACCATAATCTCATGGACTTTTTATTTTGCAAAGACACACACAATACGAAAAAAAAAGATGTGTTTGAAGCAGCTCGATAATTTTAATAGGCGATAACCATCCCAGAAGCTTACGCTCTCATACACTCCCACAATGCAAAAATGTTGAATAAAAACATGCAAGCGTGTTGTAAACCGCACGCTCATTGTAAAAAAAAAAAATCACTAGCAAGGATGGAACAAATTTGAAAATCGGGCAAAAATCTGAACAGAAAACAGCAATATTATACAAACCCGCCGCGGTGGCTTAGTCAGAGGCGTTGTGCTGCTGAGCACGAGATCGCGGGATTCGAATCCCGGCCGCGGCGGTCGCATTTCGATGGAGGCGAAATGCAAAAACGCCCGTGTGCTTTCGTTGTAGTGCACGTTAAAGAACCCCAGGTGGCCAAATTATTCCGGAGCCCTCCACTACGGCGTGCCTCATGATCAGAACTGGTTTTGGCACCTAAAGCCCCAGAAATAAGCAGTATTATACAAGGTGCACAAATATTTTAAAATATGCAAATGTCACATAGCTGAACAGAACCAAAGTAATGTTGTTTGCCGTCCCTTGGAGATACTCAGATTACTTTTTACATTCCGCCTAATTAAATAATTAGTCTAAATAATTAACTTCTCTAATATTATAATTAGATTAAAAGTATTAATGAGAAAATTGTAGAGCAACATGAAAGACTCCCGATACATGCTTTCTATTGCTCAATACGTGCTACGTAGAAGTGTTTCTCCGAGCATGAAAGAAGCCCACGAATACACGCAAAGTGCCTCGAGCGGCCAGTCGCGCGGCAATTTTGCGTGTATTCGCCGGTTTCTTTCACGCTCGGAAAACACTTTAATGTGTATTGAGCAACAGAAAGCTTTATTGGGAGTTTTCTATGTTGCTGTGCAATTCTCTCGTTCACACTTTTTATCTAATTATAGCATTAGAAAAGTTGATTAATCAATTATGAAAATAATTGTGTAATAAGGCGGAATGCAAAAAAAAAAATAATCTGAGTATCTCCAAGCGACGGCAGACAACATTACCTTGGTTCTGTCTTGACGTTAATGTACGTGACATTGGCGTACTTTTGAGTCTTAGTGCATGATATTTAACACCCAGTATTTATCTTATACATGCAGCAAAATTTGCACAAACTGCTGGGGCACACAGCAGTTTTTGTGGCACGCTCTGTTCCGCAGCGGCTTTCGAGGTTTATCTGACCGTGTGAGGTACTTTGGACAGTTCGGGAATGATGTAGGAACTGCATTTGCATACAGAACAGGGCTTTTTGGCGCGTCAAGTAGCACCCTTTTATCGAGCTCCGCGTACTATGCCGTCGATATCATATCCTCTGAAAAATGCTTGGCGCAGACATGGTCGGTAGGTCGGTAGTTCGGTCTGCCCTCAGATTTGCACGGCGCCACTGCTCTAGACGACAAGCTGTCGGACGGCGCTTTGAATAAAGGCACACGCTCCGCACAATTAAGTCCGGTATCCAGAACTGCAGTTCTGAACGAAGTACTTTATACGCATTTCAAAACGCATTTCAAACGTTTCAAGTACTTTATACGCATTTTATACGCATTTCAAACGTTTAGCTGAAGCACCGAATGCGTATCTTGCGACCGGGCGCAAGGGGAACTGGCGACTCAGTTTCCCACGCGAAAGGTGGAAATCGGGAAGGCAGCGCGGGAGGGAGGCGGTGCGGCTTCTACTCTGCCAATAACACCGTATCTTGAAAGCGATTTCCACACGGCTCATACCTTTGTATGCGCTGTGCTTTCACCGCTCAGTTTCCGTTGAAGCGATATAGACCGCACGAACCTTCGCTCGCTGCTGCCACCGCGTTTGCTCACGCCAGCATTTTGACAGTGGGTGTCTGCGGTCATCCAGTTTGATCTATTCATGTTTGCTTGTGCGCGCTGACTGACACCATGCTTGTTAATTCAGGTAGTAAGTGAATGTGTCCGAGTTTATTACTCCGTATAGCTCCCTACTAATTGGCTATCGCAATTGTTGTTTCGCCTTCCGGGAGAAACTGCGACTTTTTTTTTTTTTTTACTGGGTGAATACGCATTCAAACAATATGTTTATCAGGCGTCTCGTAATGCCGGAACTAGGCATATCCTTGGCTTGCTTATCTGTAACACTCCCATTACATCAAATGTTCATGCATTGTCTGGACTTTGCGTTCACAACGTAATCCTGGCTGATGTCTGCCTTCAAAACGTAGCGCCCAATAAAAAACCTGGAAGACGTGTGAACTCGTATTCTAAAGGAACTATGATTTGCGAAATGAAACGCGCGTACCGCAACTATAAAAGAACTAAGTCGACTGAAAAATTAACCGAGTTGAATAAAAACTAAAATCTGACTTTTATTACCTATCAGCATCGGCTTAAAAAAATCTACTTCTGTAATCTCGAGAAGGAGCTAGTTTCTGATCCTAAACATGTTTGGAAACAAGTTAGGCTTTATAGGAAGGACGATAATACTGCACCGCCTTTGAGATATAACAGTAGTATAGTTCATGATGACCTAAGTATAAGCCTAACCTGTTTAGTTCATTTTTCTCACCTGTGTTTAGTCAGTCCACTTCTAGCCGAACAAACGATGTCTTCCTTCCTAAAATAAACGATATGCCAGATGTTGGTTTTCTTCATGTGGATTTCCCTTCTCTCACTCATGCCGTAGCTCTGTAACACAGCTGCAGTATGTGTGCGTGCGTCTGCGTCTGTGTACGTCACACTCCTAATTCTAACTTTGACACTCCTAATGCTGACGCATTTATGGATAAAGGACGCGACCTCAGAAAGATGTACTTGCCTAAGTTACATGTCGTGCGTGATTTGAGCTTCGACAACGTTTATTCTCGAAAGTTTACAGGACAAGACATAATCCTGATTTTTTTTTTTTCAGGAGGTGCTCCACGTGATAAGTTTTACACGCCAGAGCAGTTGTGAGAAGCCGTACGGAATTGACCTCAAGGAAAAGGTAGTCCTCATTCAAGACACCGGAAACTGCACTCTGGAAAAAGTCATGCAAATATACAAGGATGCCAGAGCTTACGCCCTCATAATTGCGCTGTCCTCGAATAAGGTCGTAAGTGTCGGGGAATGGTAGAGTATTGGGTAAATATAATATAATAGCAAGATAATTTTGTCTCGCTATTGCAAAACTTTTTCAGTACTTTAACAAGTTGAAGTTGACTAGGCGTTTTGATACGGCCATTCGCGGGATATCGATGACCTTTTGATGATAATATTTTGGCTATGGTGTCAGAGTACTATATTTGTATGGTTTTACAAATAAGAAAAATAAAGGACTAATTTAGTTCTATAATGCGGAAGCGATCATGCCTAAATTATCCTGAATTTGCGAGGAAGGCGATATTTACCTAATTTTTCCCAAGTAATTGAAAGGCGCTTGGCATCACCTATTGTTATTCACATTTCCATTGTTCTTTATTTGTGGTGCTTATCTCTATTTTTCCTGTGTGAGGTAGTGTGCCGCTGTATTCTACTAGCCTTTATGCTCGTGTACTCAATCGCCAAACAACGCCATTGAAACTGTTTATTTATTTATTTATTTATTTATTTATTTATTTATTTATTTATTTATTTATTTATTTATTTATTTATTTATTTATTTATTTATTTATTTATTTATTTATTTGCTCGAGTTTTGTGATTAGGCTGGTGAGTACAGTATTTCTTGCTCGCCTTTAACCGATTTATCAGCTCATTGATAGCGATAAGGAAACAAAAAAATAACGGAAGTGGAAAGGCGCAGCGCGGGTATACGGAGGGAGGAGGCGGCGTACTACGACGCGCGCTCCCGCCCGGGCGGCTGTATCTCAAAATACATCTGCGGCGTGGGCGGAGTCCTTCCTCCCTGCGCTGTGTTTTCGCGGCTTAATTCGCGCTGATGCGAGCGGTGGAACGAAGGTCAATTCGCTCGCTGCTGCTGCTGCGCTTACTCACTACAGCGTTCTGACAGCGAGTTTCCGCGGTCATCGAGTGAAATGCGTTCACGTTTGCTTGTGCCCGCGTGACACCGTGCTCTTTAATTTAGTTAGTATATGCCGATGTTTACAAGTTTATACGGCCGATAAAACTAGTATGCTTCGTATAGATGTCCACTAGTTTGCCATCGCAATCGATGCTTCGCCTTTCGGGAGAAACTGAGACGTTATTTTTTAATAGCTAGCATAGCGTTTTTATTAAAATTATTATTAGTTTATTTCTAATACCGCGTACATTACCCTAAGGTACCAGTAGACGACGCGAAAGGCGGGGCGATGTCAATACTATAGACATACACAGCGCTGGCTACTTATTGGCTTGCATTCGATATGTCTAAAACTTACAGCCTGTTCTGACTGCATATTGTGATTATTATTCGTTGCAAGAACACTTAAAAGTTATTGTAGCGTACCTTGCGGAGAATTCTTGCAGTTGAAATAAGCAACACGAAATGACGTTGCATTGTGTGGCAGATTGTGTTGCACCGCGCGCCTATGTATGCTTTTCTTTTTTTTTTTTTACTTCGCGAAGAATGAGCACTAGGTACAAAGTTTGTTCTATACATACTCATTCAAGAATATTCACTGAATCTGGCTTTGTCTTTCTACCATATACAGGATGACATTACTGTCACGAAGACGTCTTCGTCTGTGACGGACCTGGTGCTCGTATTTGCATCAAACAAATCGGCTCAGTTGCTTGAGGTATGCGTGCATTGAGCCTCTTACGAACAATTTTCATCACTGATGTCTTTTGTTCAACGTGAGCTTGAGTTACCGCTGCTCACGCCGAAAAGACGCAGGGAGTATGTCCATGGTGACGACAGCTTCTAAACAGCATAAAATTAGGCCGGATGGAAGATTTAGCGTGCTAACGTGATTGAAACATAGCTAGAGAAGAATACGAAGTAAAAGAAACATGACGATGCGCTAACTCTCGAAGGAAGTTCATTAGAAAAACAAAACAAATCCAGAAGCTTTCACACACGCCATTTGATGGTCAAAAAGAAACATAAGCAAATAAGACAAATATATTTAAAGCAGTGAAGGCAAACATTGACGTGTGTCATCGAGATTCGGGGCATCACGAATGTGAGAGTCGGTCCTGTAATTGAGTGAGCAATTCGTTCTGTGTCTTCTTTCTTCTCTCGCGCACTTTCAGTCTTGTAGCCAGCTTTTATGATAGCGGTACGATTTTTGTGCAGTGATTCCTTTCTTGTAAATCACGTGATGTAAAAATACGATCAATGGATTATCAATGGCAGCAACGTAGCCTTCATATAGCGAGTTCTTATCTTTCCCGCACAAAGACGTGAGTTTTAAAAACACTTAAAATTTATTTGAGTTGAAAACGCTGTCTCAAGATGTAATTATATTATCTCTTGTTAACCGTGTGAGCCTGTTGCAATGTAACCACTGACGTCACGAGAATCTTTATTTCCTGCCCGGTCCCGCCTTGGTTTCAATGTAGCGTTTGTTGCTTGATTAAAATTGCTTCTGCGTTTTTATGCAAATTGAACTATCTTACGTGGGGCATGAGGCGCAAGAAAATTCGAAGCAGCCGCTTCTCTGATGTCAAAATTTCGTATACTAATCGAATAGTGTACAATAAATATTCTTATTTGATTAAAAGTCCTGCATTCGACAGATATTAAATATTTGACGTGATACAATTATTCTCAACTTATAATTCCAAGTTTTGAGAGCATATTGGCAAACACCACCTTCAGTTTGTTCTCTATGCTCATCCACCCGGTGAGGCAGCTGAGTTGCTACGGCGTTGTGTTGCTGTGCACGAAGTCGTGAATTCGATCCCCTGTCTTGGCGAACACGTTTCAATAAGGCGAAATGCAACGACGTGTGCTGCCTAAGTTGACATTAAGCGGAAGAAATAGAGCTGGGCAGGATATGTAATGCGTAGGATGGATAACCGGTGGACCATTAGAGTTACAGAATGGATACCAAGAGAAGGGAAGCGCAGTCGAGGACGGCAGAAAACTTGGTGGGGTGATGAAGTTAGGAAATTTGCAGGCGCAAGTTGGAATCAGCTAGCGCAAGACAGGGGTAAGTGGAGATCACAGGGAGAGGCCTTCATCCTGCAGTGGACATGAATAGGCTAGTGATGATGATGGTGATGACGATGACGTCGTCAGATGCTTGAATCTTAACATATGAACAAAAACCACGGCTTTCGCAGACAGTACTGCCAAATTTCGGCAGACTAAGGAGGTTCTTCTCGTTTTCAGAAACTCATGATACCGAAGCAGCCATTTCCGGCGAAATTGTTCACCAAGGCCTTGGAACTAGACCCTGGCCTGTTCGTAATGTGGTTCCTCGCAGTCTTCTCGGTTGGAATTGGTTCATACTGGTCGGGAAACATCAGGCATCAGGTGTAAGTACGACCTTCTCTATCTCTAGGTTCACAGTGCGCTTGAAGAGGAGCCCTCTCATATATAGCGCTGCCCATGCATTCGCCTTCCATACGGGCCGGTGGCGAAAGGGAAGAAGTATGCCCAGAAATATGCTTCATAAAGCAAGCGGTAGCAATTCTGTTACTCGTAGTATCTGAACTGAAATGACGGCGTCATAGCTGAGTGCAACCGCCAGTGACAGAAAACGAGCACCTCTCCGGTTCCAAGTGTGAGCAGGCTTTGCTGGGAAAAACTAGAGAAAAAGAAAACAGTGAGGTTCTTTTTTTTCCCCTATTGGTCGCATAGGTCTGGTCGCCTGGGTCATAGTGTTGATACTACGAAAAACTGACATTGGTGAAGCAGTCTCCACGCAGCAACACCTACTTCGTTGCCTCGGTGGTGGTGCTGTCCCGCGTCCTTTAATTACGCGGCCGACATCGTTAACCAATCTCTTAGCATGCGCGTCATTCCGGAATTTGTGCCACGCAGCAGCATTTATGCTGCACATTCATGCGGACGCGCCTCATTGATATGTTAATTCATATTTACAGCAAACTTCACTGATTCTGAAATGTAACTGAAGTAAACGTGCGCAAGAGTTAGAGTTATTGACTTTTGTTTTTGTAGCGCTGATTGAATATTTTTTCACTATTATTTTTCGTTTTTGTGTGTGCTTAAGCTGCACTGTGGAGCATACCAAGTTTGTGCGCCGAACAAAAGGCACCACGCATTACAAACGCGGCCAGGCTACGAGTGGCTAAATATTCCACTACAGAGCTACCTCTGTGAACACAGGTTCGAAATGAAGTGCGAACAAGCCCTATCAATCCTCTCTGTCGGTGCTATCAAGCATCAGCGGAAGAGGTAGAAGGCTGCAAGGTTCATTTCTGTGACCTGCAAAAGAAGTGCTTCACCGACGCTGCTTTGTTTCATTTCAATAGTGTCATAGCTAGCTGATGTTACGCTATTATTATCATTTGAGTTGTGTCGCAGAGGGGAGAACCTTATCGCTGGCAGGTTCCACCTGGTGAATGTTGGAGATACTCTTAGCTGCTGAACAAAGATTGATTTTTTTTGTTTTGATGTCTCAGTATCACAAGATTGGTATTGGTTTCGAACTATTGAAGCGCCGTCTTGTTTATTTGCTCAGTTTTTTGTTTATCTACTTTTTGTTTCGTTCCGTAGGGAGTTAGTCACTGAGCCAGTCAACCGGTTAGTTGGCTAGTAGGTTATTTAGTTGTGTTAGTCGATCATTCAGCTATCAGTGACTTGGTTAGTTAAGTTGCTAAAGAACCCCAGCTTGTCGGAATTTATCCGAAGCATGCATCATACGGCGTTCCTCATAACGCACTCTGTTGTTTTCGGGATGGCGAACCCCCGAATATAGGTTGGTTGGCTGAACAAGTATTAGGCAATAAAAGACAGACATACTTTGTCTCCCTTTCGTGTGTCTGTGTCTTGCGCTAATTTACTTGTTCAGCTATGCAAAACCAACTAGCCCAACAATGAATTCTTCTAGGTTGGTTGGTAGGTTGGTTGGTTAATGGGTTGGCGGGGTCTGGTTGGGTTGGAACGATGCGTACCTTTGCCGTGGTAACACCTTCGGTTGCGCGTGCACAAATATTTGCGCACAGAGGCTGTCTTCTGTGGCACACCGACTGCATGCAGGTACTTGTGCGAGGTGGACAAGCGTCAAGAAGCGGCGACGCGCCGTCGGCGGCTCTCGAGCACCGGCAGCGTGGCCAGCCGGCGGCCCAGCCGGCCGCAAGGCATGAATGTCATCGAGGAAGAGAGCTCGCTCGATATCTCGCCCGTCTGGGTGCTGTCCTTCGTCGTCTTCATGGCCACCATGCTCGTCGTCCTGTACCTCTTCATCAGATACCTCGGTGAGCATGGTGACCCGCCTCGAATATGGGAAAACTGTGGTTCCTACCGCTTACGGATCCTAAGCTCGATTATCAGAGGTCACGTCTGAAATTTACGCTCAGTTGGTCGCATCGCCGTGCGCTTCCTTATTTGCATAGTCTACAGTGGGACACCAGTTCGAGACAACTTGATACTAGTTACTGATTTGTCGTAAGCATCGATTCCAAATAAACTTTGGAAATTTCGTTGCGGTAGAGCTTGCAAAAGGCTGTAGGAATAAGAATCTTGAGGACTCTCGATAAGACCTATATTAAGACGGCAGTGTGGATTCTATTATCTATACCAAAAGCGGACGGATGACATTCGAGTTGAGTGTGAGATTAAGAGGTGGAGTTGGGCACGTCGTGTAATGCGTAGTGCGGACATCCCGTGGTTTATAATATAGAGTGACAATGGTGGGTACCAATGTAATGTAAACGTGGCCGAGGCCTGGGGAGGAATAGATGGAGTGATAAAATTAAGACGTGTAAATAAATTGTGACAGTTGACGTGGGTGCATGATATCTGGGTGCATGTTCTTTTGACTGTCTTAAATTTGCGGCGTTTACACGAATACCACAAGTAACTCGTCGCATAATATTTCTAGCGCATCGCATCCATGTAAACGGCGGTAACGCGCTCGGGGAGGAATCGAATTAATGCGACCGGAGAGGGTATAGTTCTAGACAAGGAACCTTGTCTCACTTGGTAGATGTAAACGCTGGCGTATCGCATTGAGGGAGATAGGAAAAGTTAGACGGCTGACGGCGTGCGCTCTCCTCCCCTTACCGGCGGAACGCAAGTGGTCGTAAATATGTTCCGACTTGTTCCGGACCAAAGGGGATGCGTCACATAGAAACGCTTACGCATACGCTTACGCATCACCGCTTACGCATCACCGTGATGCGCTAAGAAATGCGATAAGCTACTGTCGCATTCACGTAAACGTGGGGATTGACTGGTAATATCGATGCATCATAAAACACGGGTGCAGGTAGGGCTCACCTTCACTTCGCAGCTTGGCTACTTCCGTGAAATAGCATGATAACCGGAAGCTGCGAAACGCACTGCAGTGCGAGAACCTGCTTGCACAACTGGCAACACTCCAAGCTCAGGGTAAAGCTGTTCAAAACCTGCGGACTGTGCGGATGGCGCAAACGTACCTTCCCTGCAGGAATCTGCATTCTGCCACGATGAACTGCCGAAAAAGTATGCGCGTTACGGAGCCGATAGCACTACAGCCGATAGCACCACTTTCATTAGCTTTTTTTCTGCTTGCTGCCTGCACATATATGCTGTGAGCCTTATGTTCACCCTTCGTCTTCTTTATCGGAACATATTCATCATCATAGCCAGCATTATCGTCTTCAGCGCGCTGCCTTACAAGTCTGGAAAAAACATGAGAATACCGATGCTCTCTCTGTCGCTGTCCACTACCACCGTCTTCAAACGCTCCTTGTTTACCACCTTCAATGAGCAAGCCTGAAGACGCGTCTCGGACAGTTACTTCACTCGCAGCTCTCGACCGGCTTTCATCTCGCCACCCTCATAGGTTTGCATCTTTCCAGCGCAACGACTCCTACTTCCACTCAATTATGGAACCTGTTCGCGGCTCACCTTGTCCACCTAACACACGGCCTCCGTCGGCAGTATAAGAACTTAAAGATCAAAAATTCGATACTATGCTGGTACGTGTTTCATCCCGAAGGACAGCGTTGAGTTCCTATCATGCCCCGATCACTTCGTGCCCAGATACTGGAGCCTTTTCACAACGATCCCACGGCCTGGTCACTTCGGCTTCCATAAAACCAGGAGCGCATCCACACTCACTTCTCTTGGCCCAAACTTGCCACCAGCGTGGCCAAGTACGTGGCTTCTTGCTCGCTCTGCCAGCGCTGCAAACGACTGACCTCACCTCCGGTTAGGCTATACTTGAACCTGTCCCATGTCCTGAAGCTCCTTTCGCAGTCGTTGGTATCGACCTCTACGGACCGCGACCCTTATCAGCTGGCGGTAAGCGATAGATAGTTATGGTCGTAGGCCACTTAATTTGACACGGTTATACTGAAACAGCCGCAGTACCTTCAGGGTCTGCAGCGGAGGTTGCGGCCGTTTTTTCTTGGAAGCCATCTTTTTACGCCACGGAGCCCCACGTGTCCTCTTGAGAGACTGTGGCAAGATCTTTGTCGAAACTTCTCACCGATGTTCTCTGTGAGTCCAACAACACCCATAAGACGATCGACTTCCAGCTATGACCCTCAAACTAATGGCCTCACCGGGCGCTTTCATCGCACGCTGTCCGACATGTTATCAATGTACTCGTATATTAAGGCTGACCACACCAATCGGGATATCATTCTGCCATTCGTGACTTTCGCGCACAACACTGCTGTGCAACGCACTTCGGGGTACGCACCATTTTTTTCCTCGTGTACAGCCGTCAACCGACCTCTCTCCTCGACGTCTCTTTCTTTGGTGTCACTGTGCCCTCGTCGGCGTCAGGGTGTGAGCAGTTCGTTTCGCGCTTTGCCCAGTGTCACTACCGCATCCGCCTCAACACCGATGGCAGTCAACAAGACCGCAAAACTCGATATGATGCATCCCACCATGTCGTTTCCTTCCACCCTGGATCCGAAGTGTTGCTCTGGACCCCAGTTCGAGCTCCTGAATTGTGGGAAAAGTTTCAGTGCCGTTTAATCAGGACATACGCTGTTCGAGAACAAACTTCCTCATTGAACTATATGGCATCACTCCCATAGTCACGTTCTTCAACGGCCCCTGCCATGCCACAGAGATTATGCATAGTTCGCGCTTAAAGCCTTTCATACGGGGAGTTCTTCGCCGCTATAACCAGCGGCGCATCCGCGAGCTGAGTTGTGAGAATACAAAGTGAGAATTATATTCACGCTTCACCTCCTTCATCTGGACATATTCATCATCAAAGCCAATGTCATCCTCTTCAGCGCGCAGACGTGCTGCATAAAGCGTCGAGGGGACATCTGTTGTATATATCAGAAAAAGGCGATTCTGGGTCCGGGTAAATATTCACAGTGAAGTAGACGCGCATACGAAACGGTTTACTGACGTTCATGTCGGGGTCCGGCCTTCATATGATGAAGGCCGGACCACGACATGAACGTCAATAAACCGCTTCATATACGCGCGTCTACTTCACTGTATATATATATATATATATATATATATATATATATATATATATATATATAATGTATGTATGTGTGTGTGTGGCCTGTACGACCATTTTTTTGCAGTGTTGCCAACGTAACTCCGCGCATAGTAAACGCAGACCAACTTAAGAAATAGAAGTCGAGACTGAAAGCCCATGCTTTCTCTATAAAAGAAAAGGAAACCGTTATTTGTCATCCTTAAAACAAAGAATGCGCTATTACGTATGGCACAAGCAATATAAGGTTCTGCCACTGGGGGCTGCTCTGTCCAATGATGGCCGAAATTATCCGTCACCCACCATTCTCTATCAATGATACCACACGACAAGACGTGATCGTTGCATGGTACTGAATATATATCTTGTTGCCATGCGTCCTCGCAGTTTATTTCATTAACGGCATGTTCGCGCTGTCTTCGGCCGTCGCCATTCTCGGTGTTCTGGAGCCGCTGGTTTACAAGATGCCCTGTGGCACCGGCAGGTACGCATGTGTGCACTCCTATTGGGCTTTGATTGTTTATTGGTTTCTTATGATATTATTAATAAAAAATCGGGCCCCTCGGGTCCATTGTTCTCGTTCATATACATACATACAGACATATATATATATATATATATATATATATATATATATATACGCCGTATGAAATTACCATCGAACGGGCTCATGTATATGCGTGCCCGATGTCCCACCCCCGGGCTACGCCACTGCTGTTCAATAACTAATGAGTTAATTAGTTTAACGTCGCAACTGACGGGCCGTGAACAATTAGGTACATATAGTAGTGAGGTACTTTTGATTAATTTGACCACCAACTCTTTGCGTATACCTTTGACCAACTCTTTAGCATACACGATCGATGAACGAGAAGAACATAGGGGCCCGATTTGTGTTGACCACAACCACATAAAGCCAACAGTTAATGAAGCCAAGGAAAATGTTTCTACATCCCCCCCCCCCCCCCCTCGCTATGGTAGCGTAGGGGCTTTGGCGTCGCCCTGCTATGCCCAAGGGCGCAGAATCACAGTCCCGGCTGCGGCGGCCACATTTCGATGGGGACGAAATGCAAAAGCTCCCGTGTACAGTGCACTGTGTGCACGGTAAAGAACTCCCAGGTGGTCAAAACTAATCCGGCATCGCCCGCTACGGCGTACCTCGTAATCATATGGCTGTTTTGGCACGCATAATTAAAGAATTTAGTTATGTTTTTCATTCCACCCCAACCAGAAAGCGGCCGTCAAGGGGTCAATCAGGCTCGCGCAGTCGCAACGCCTGACCGTCGCTGTTCGGGCAACGCAGTGCAGTCTGTCGGCGCATGCGCAGGCTTCCGGATGGCGCGGTACCTTGCTTCCATGGTTCACTTGAGATCCGGCAGGCGCTGGTGCTGCTCGCGTCCGTCATCGTGCCCGCTCTCTGGGTCTACTGGAGGCACCACCCGCTCTCGTGGATAATGCAGGACGGGCTGGGCGTCTGCTTCAGCGTATACATATTGCGCGTGCTCCGAATGCCCAACCTAAAGGTGGGTATACGGCATGCCGAAGGAACGGCCGATCAATGCACCCAGTGACCTGCGCATTTAGTGCGAAGCATTTTACCAAGCACGTTGCGCTGCGTATAATTCTTGTCTCACCACGTTCCGGGCCTCTTCAACAACAACTAAAAAAAAAAAGCGGATCCCACGCCCTGTGGGAGTCGTTGTTATGCGAAACAGTGTGCGGGGAGCCTACCAAGATAACGAAACGACCACGAGAGCACTAAGACGTAGGCGGCTTTTCATGACCTACATGGCACGCATGTCATGATAGTCATGTTATGACCTATCATTTATGTTCGTCATACACTCTTGCCATACTATGCCAATTTTGGTATCTCCCAAGCTAACGAAACGACATCCAAATTGATTCAAATGACCTCCAAATGACCTACATGACACACACGTCATGATATTGTCACGAGCAATGGCAAAGACAAAGACGTTGTAGTGGGGCTGGGTCAGAGGCTCTCTTGTCGGACTGAAAACCTGCTGGAACCTGTGCGCTCTGTGCAGTCTTGACTAGGCAAGCGCTAGCCGTTCACGGTTAATTAAATACTCCCCGTAACATCTTTTTGGTGGAGGTGCGGGGTATCGATCCCCGTACCTCTCGCCATGTCATGTCATGTTATGCCATGTCATTTATGTTCGTCATACATTCTTGTCATACTGTGCCAACTTTGGTACCTACCAAGTTAACGAAACGAGCATGAGAGCACCAAGACGTACGCGGCTAGATAGAAAGATACTCTCAATGTGGCAAATGTTCGCCAAGAAATGCTTCGCATTTAGGAGTACGTTCCCGATGGTGGGATTTGGACCAGGCTCTCTAAGCGCAATATAGCCTGGCGCCCTACACATTTTGGCGCTCTTTGGCCATCCCTGGCCCTTGCGCCAAAAAACCCTATACTTCTTCATCATCAGCCCTACACATTAGTCCACAGATGCATGCATACTTTTGTCCTCTCAACTAGTACTTTGAGACGATTGGCGCGTGTGACGTCGCATAACAACATCTGGCTTAGAAAAGCGAGAGCGTGTGCGCGCGCGCCAGGTTGTACTTCGCTTCAGACGCAGGAACGTGCGAAGCTCACCACTGTCTTTCGCGTGCGTGACGTCGCGTCGCAACAAGTTATGTACAAAAGCGAAAGCGAGTTTACTGCGTCATTTCCCTGCAGCAGACAGTACTTTGAGACGATATTGCACTGCCTTTGCCATTGACCCACTTTCCCTAGTGGGGGCTAGTCTCCTTCCCTAGTAATGAATTGGTCTTCAGGACGCTATGTGAAATCGTACCGCCTTCGGCATCAGCCTTGGTCGTAAAGGAACAGATGTTTCTTCGCCAGAATATATTAAACCAGTCGTCATGCTATCGCCTTGCCGATATCGTCACATACACACTCACGTTACCTGTGCAATTGGTAGAAGTTGCGGTCACTGACCAAGTCAAGGTGAAAAATCACGCACAGAGCTTTCTGAGCCCGTACGGTTTCCTTGATCACACTAAAGCGGGCTAGACTCCGAAACGTCTCTGCGTGTTTTTTCACCTTGACTTGGTCGGCGACCACAACTTGTTCTTCGTCCCGTTACCTGACCAGACAAACATTTGTCGAACTCTTGGCTAAATAGATCGCTTTACACGAACATGTACGCTGCATCATCTGAAAACACTTTTAGTGACCGCAAGCGATAGTGTAAGCTACCAGTAAAATGACTCATATAACATTGGTTTCCACAGTGTATGGAATACACTCCATTATTTTTAAACAGCGGAGCTGTTTAAGCTCTTGGTAAGGCCGCGTAGTGCAAACGAAAAGACTGTGCCTGGCGATGACTTCACCGCACGTTGCCTAGCAACCACCTCGCGGAGCGGCGTGTGCTCCTCGCACAGCTGGTGCGGGGCGTTGCTAGGCGACGCACGTGACGTCATCGCTCGGCGAGGTTACCGAGGGTTGCAATGTGGGCTTGTTGGTAACGCATCTTGGAGGGTTTCCGGTAGCGCGATTAAAAGACGGACGTGTCCCTGTGTGTCTTCTTTTGTCCTGTCGTTTAATCGCGCTACCGTAAACCCTCCAAGATGCGAGGTTACCACCCTCTCCCAGGTTACCCTCGCCACAGCGTGAGGCGCGGCCGACGTATCCGGCGTTCGTCGGCGTGCCCCGTCGAGATGCGACATGCTGCATTTCGCGCCGGCCTCGTCACTCAGAATGGACCGCATCCGCGTCTCTTTGAGCAAGATGGGCTGGTGGATAGCCGTGATTATGGAAGGCTCGAAAACCGACCCCTCTATAGTCCAACGTGTGCGCCGCGCCACGCCGCCTAGACGCAT
Source organism: Dermacentor silvarum (assembly GCF_013339745.2). Taxonomy (NCBI): domain Eukaryota; kingdom Metazoa; phylum Arthropoda; class Arachnida; order Ixodida; family Ixodidae; genus Dermacentor; species Dermacentor silvarum. The sequence continues at coordinate 168,673,828 of NC_051159.1, forward strand.
GCGCATTTTATACGAAACTATGAGTTTCCGGATGATACGAAACTGCGAACTCGCTGCACGTGCCACCACCAGTATCCATCAGCCCATCTTGCTCGACGAAACGCGGATGCGTTCCATTCAGGATGACGAGGCCGGCGCGAATTGTAGCATGTCGCACCTCGACGCCGGTTGAAGCCGGGGCACGCCGACGAACGCCGGATACGTCGGCCACGCCTCGCGCCGGACTATAGAGTGCGGCGCTTTCACTGGCGTGGCGCCCCCGTGCCTAGCGCGCTCGCGCGTCAGCGCTACGACGGACTGTAAGGTGGCGTCCCCGAGGCCGACCCCGAGGCCGACCCCGAGTATCGTCCTGATACTCGTGGTCGGCTAAGCTTGGCTAAGAACCAGCCAAGCCAAACCAAGTTAAGCAAAGGAAAGCAAAGTTAAATCTAGGGAAGGGCCACCAGCTTCGCTGTTTGCCCAGTCTTCGCACCACTTATAGTCGCGTACAACTTAAGAAGACAGGAGAGGCCCCGCCCAGATGACCGAAGCGCAGCAGCCGATTGCCTCCGCGCCCGCTGACGCGACTCGCCCCAGCTTGAAGCGCGGGCTGCCATGTTCTCCGTCGGCGGGGACACCGGCCGTCCGGTTCATGACGCAAGTCTATAGTGCACGCCTATTGGTGGAGGCTCGTATGCATCCGCCTTTGAGGGGGAAAATGCCGCTGCCTTCTAAAGTTGTACCCGACTATAGTGTGAAGCTGCCACAAATTTTTTTCTTTATTTTTTTTTATTCTAGAAGATTTTTCGATTACCGCGGCTTTGTTCCCGAAAATATTTCCGAATATTGATTTTCTTGGTACACATCGTCTATTCAAGCTTTTGGCATCTATGCGATTTAGAAAAAGAATGTTCCAATGAACATGCACTGTTGAACATGCAATGAACATACACCTTGAGCGGTGCTGGTTAGGCCTCCCTAATATATATCACGGTCCCGTGTGCACTATAGACACCCTTGAAACAGCAGGGGAAGAGAGCATTCGCTGTACCTCAAATGGCTGAGCGAGCACGCATTATACAGAAGTAGTCTACACGGCGCCGTCTGTACGACCGCGCCGTTATATCTTTGATACCTTCTTTCAAATTTTCGATGTGATGAATATGAAAACAAATGTATAGCTAACACTGAACTTCAAATGACACTTTTACAGTTCCCCGGAGCATTTCTTGGCCTCAGTGAACAATTTGTTTGTCTGAACGGAGTCATGCCAATTGAGGACGCTGAAGTGAAGTGATGAGTGTTTGATAGTATGTGTAGCACTGCGCAGGCGACTGCTTCAGAGAGTAGCATTAGAGACGCTTCTGAATGTTTCAGCGCCTGCTGTGCTTCTAATCTTCAAAAGCGATAATTAATTTATGGAACTAACTCCTTGATCATTAAGTTGACGAGGCTCACTTTGTCTTCTGTCACATGCAGGTAATAACAATATCTACATTTCCACTTATCTTTATTTCAGATATGCACGCTGCTTCTGTCGATTCTATTCTTCTATGATATATTTTTCGTATTTCTTACGCCTCATCTGATTCCGGTGAGTGCAAGTTGGCGGCCATTTTTATTTTAATTTTTCTCGTTCATACTTGATGAACACTATCAGAGCCGGGTACCAGAACTTCTGTTAGGTTGGCCGTAACCTACCATGCTCCACTGCATAGCTTCATTTTTACTTCCGGTTATAGAAATGACCAGATACGAAATGAGTTTTAGAGAACTACTTCAACAATACTCCATCCTTTGTGCCAACAATAATCCAGATATTTCCTAACTCTGCTGAGACAGAATACAGATGTTTACAGGAAGATAACGGTTTGAAGAGGTGAACAGTGGACGAATAAGGAACGTCTCAGGAGTCAACGTTTCAGCAAGCAGAGTTGTCTTTGTCAGGGCAGCGAAAACACTGCCTCTTTCTAGGGGGGGGGGGGGGGGGGGGGGGAGATTATTCGGGTAGAACAGCATTCAACATTGGTAAGAATCTACTAAACATTCTTCTAAATTCGCTGGAAATTTCCTTTAAATTTTACTAGAGAGAAGATGCTACACAGCACAAAAGCATTTTGAAAGCATGTAAGCATAAGTAGTTATTTTACATGCGCCGCAAGAACAGGAAGGGCAAGTATAAGTAACTTGTTTAGGATGGTGGCAAAGCGCTTAATGACCACCATTCAAAAATGGTTCCATGCTTTAGCATACCGGTTGTGCTGAAAGAGCTGTTTACATAGTATGTGTGTATGCTATTCATTTAAAACAACGCCAAATATGTGTGTGCGTGCATGTGTGTGTGTGTGGGTGGAAAATTTTATTTATTTATTTATTTATTTATTTATTTATTTATTATTTATTATTTATTTATTTATTTATTTATTTATTATTTATTATTTATTAGTATATTTATTTATTTATTTGCTTGTGTTCTTATTTCCGGCGTCTTGTCAAGAACTTTGCCGACGTTGCCCATCTGCTAACGCAGCTCCTGAAGAAAGAAATCACATTTTCATGGGGTCCTGAACAAGCCGATGCATTCCGCACGCTCACCAGATGTTTCTTGTAACTACCTCCAATGGAGGCAGGATGCGGTTACAGAACGTTTAGATACTAATAAATTACAAATTAGTTCTGGCTCCGATATGCTGTTGTTTCTGATCTGATTTAGTATAACAACACATTTACTTCTGATATCAACTGACCAGCAGCTAGGTTGCATGATCTTGGATGGATAAGCGACATCGCTTCTTTCCTGTGTCCATATTTTAAAATTAAACGCAGTAGATTGTACACTTGAGGTGAACTACGATGAAATCATCTAATTTTGTTTAAATAAAATGACTAATGTCATACAATGAATAGGCCATTCAGTATTCAGCTATGGGACTTGGCTTACTGATAAGGAAGACTACATTACTGATGCTCATAGATGTCTCTCCAATCCATGTAAAACGTACAAAATATTATTTTTTCGACAACTGTAAAGCTGTTTTTATGCATGAAAGATTGAGAAAAAATTGTTATATAATATCATTGCTCATGTTTGATATTTCCAGGCGAAAATTACTCACAATTCAACGATGAGCTTCGTAAATGCCTCGGGGGTAAGCCGCTTTCAAATCTTTAAATCTTCGTGAGTTTTCTGTATGTGCTACATTTCCACGTTCACGAATGGTTCTCTCCCTTTTGAGTGTCAAGTACCGCTACAGTTGAAGCGTCAATAATTTAATTCGGTAGTCTTTTATGAAACACCATGCACAATTGCTATTTCATCGACGCTCTCTCACTTGCTGGTTGTTGCTACGTATTTCCACGTCTAACAGCCTGCGCGGCGTTGGTTTTTTTTTATTTCAGCAACGCAATTTTATGATATTGAACGGAAATCGGCTGTCCCATTTCACGTTGATCGCACCTGTACAGAGATGCTTTACGTATGTGCTATTGTGCTCAACAACTCGTAGCGATGTCGCAGTGGCAGCTGATTAGCACTGAGTGGCTGGTTCGATTCCCGAAAGATGCGGCGGCATTCCGATCGGGTGCCATAATTCCTCGTACCCATCAGGCGTGCGTTGAAAGAGCCCCGGCTGGTCAAAACGACGCGACTACTACCAGTGGACGCACTCGTCGTGTTGTCTTTTGTATCCTGTGTGGCTGTACATTCAAGTTTTCTTAAACGCAATTCCTCAATTTAAAGGACAATCGACCAGTCCCCTTCGCTAGGTTAATGACATTGGTTGACGCGTGAGCAGCAGTTAACAGTCGAGAAGGAGAAGGGAGATGGAGGATAAAATGCTAAGTATACCGACATGACATTTTCGACTATTCATATTTAATTTTTTACAATAAATTGAGGCCCTATATCTCTAAACCCTAGAAAAAAATAGCGACAAGCCTCAAAGCGCCGTTGTAAATAATTTTATATAATAGCTTTTCTATCGTGAGTTGAGGTTTCGTTTCCCAGAGGGACGTCATGGCGCAGTATACACCTGGGAAACGAAACGAAAGCTGTGTGTAGAAAAGCTATTCTAATAAATGATTAACAACGGCACTTTGAGGCTTGCCACTATTTTTTTTCCTACCAGTTAGATGTCTAGGACCTTCAGTTAACGCAAATCAATAAATATTCGAAAATATATCATGTCTGTACCTTAAGAGCAAGGAAGGAGATAAAAAAAAATGTGGTTGATCCCTCTTATATAGGAATCGGTATAGAACACGAAAGTGAAACGTGTCTTCACAGAAGTAGTGTAATGTTTATTGCACATTGATATATAATGTCTATTGGTGTTTTGTGGCTAAAGCGCCCTTAGGCGTTGATGCACCCACGCTGACGCCTGGTGGCACGTCTCCTCCATCACGACTACCAACGTCGATGACCATGAGCAACCGTCGTGCATATGGAAGCTGCACTACGCTGCACACGCTAGCACAACGCGAAAGACGAAGCACGTAACTGACACACTAATACAACGCGCAAGACAAAGCACGTAACTGAATCGTCACCGAGTCAAATCAGCGCGTACAGCGCGTCGTAATTGCAGCCTCCGCGATCAACTTCAGAAACATTTTCAGAGCTAATTGCGGAGGCCACGCTCCGCTGTGCTGAGTACGGTGAACGCCACCTAGGTGGCGTTGGTAGTGCTTCTTGATGCCAGCGTCCCTTCGAATGCTGGCATCGAGGCGTCGTAGTGCTGAGACCACCGAAGCGTTCACTGTCGGTGCGCGTTAGTGTCATAATGCAGTACTTCTCTTTTCTGCTCGTAGGCGGCGGCACCGCCCCGAGCAAGAGCGCGGGTACACGGAGGAGTGTTAGATATATAAGGCGCGTCTGTGGAGCTCTCTGCAAATGCGTTTGTGGCAAATTGGGTTAAACGCTCGGCAATCTATCGTCGCGGACCGAGAGGTCGTGGGTTCGATTTCCAAATTTTGCATGTTTGTGGAACTTTTTTCTTCTGGTTTCTTTCTTTGTATTATGTTCTATGACGTATTTCCGTGACGGAAATACGTCAGTGAAGTCTTGGTGGACCCCGGCATAAAACACTTTCGTGTTAAAATTATCGGTATAGAGGAGATATAGGGAAACACTTTGAAATACTATTTGGAGAATTGCGACTAATTAAACGTTCACTATAGTTAGCGAATGTAAAAGAAAAGGTCGACTGTAGGGAAATACCTTTCTGTTTATAATGACAATTTTTTCTTCCAATAAATGACGAGATTCTAAACGTTCTAGCTGATAAACTGATTGAGTGTACAACTCTATCGTAATAATATGCCATGTAATATAATTTACATATTCGCGTCTAACTACGTTCATTTTATGTGTTATAATATAGTTCACATTTATCTTTTTTGCCGAATTAGAGCTGAAAATTTGGCAGCTTAATTTGTTAGCCTCCCGCTTTCTGTAATATTTTTGGCTAATGTTTAGGAACCTTAATATTATACTCTAAATAGTCACTAGAACTTAGCTTTTCTTTTTCAGTGCAGCGTAAGACCTATCTAAATATCTTTGTTAAATGTACTGCCAGCACTACGCCTCATAATATGGTGCTAGGTTTGTTGACTCGGTAGCCTTTCGCGTGTGCTTTCGATGGCACCTGAAGCTGTCATGGAACATCTTGTACCCTCGCTTCTAGCCGCATTTCATCATGAAAAATTATATATTAAGGAAATATATATATTCTCATTCGCCCGCAGAAAGGCGACAGTATCATGGTTGAAGTGGCCCGCGGAGGGGGCTCAAAGGAGCAGATACCGATGATGATGCGAGTTCCGCGGTTCGGAAACAAAGAGATCTCCGCATGTCTCAACACCTACTCTCTTCTCGGCTTCGGAGACATTCTCGTTCCCGGTGAGAAACGGAGATTTCCTTTCATATGGTTGTATCACTTTATTCAAACGCCCTTTTCTATGGGTATCAGGGGCGAGTTATAGAACAAGAAAATGCCCTGAAGTGTGTGAATTTTCTTAGTGTGCCTGCCACAATAATGTATTAGCTCACCAACAACAATGATATGCGACGTTCCCATCTTCCCGTAATGTAATGGGTGTTTCACTTGGCCCACCCCCAAATTTAGGTTGAGCCCCCAAATTTCAGTTGGCCCACGTTCAAATTTAACATTGGCCCAACCCGAAATTTAAGTTGGGCCACTCTCATATTTCAAGTCGGCCACCAACTAACTCAAGTTGACCCCACCCCCAAGTTCAGTTGGCCCACCCCTAGATTTCAATGTTGTAGTGGACGTAAAGAACCCCAGGTGGTCAAAATTAATCTTAAGCCATCCACTACGGCGTGCCTCATAATCAGAACGGCTCTTGCTTGGCACGTAAAACCCCAGAAAGATTTCAACTTGGCCCACCCCCAAATTTCAAGTTGGCCAACCTCAAAATTTATACTTGGCCTGTGTCGAAATTTTATGTTGGTCCACCCCCAAATTTTAAGTTGACCCACCCCCTAATTTAAGTATGTCCACCCCACATTTTAAGGACCATGCGTTATATCTGATATCGCGAGTGCGTTCTCGCGAGACAACAAAAATGTCACAGTTTCGCCCTAAGGCCGGGCGAAGCAATGGATGCGATAGCAACACAGCAATGTCATACGAAGTAAGGTGAGCGGCTTTGGTAGCAATATGAATTGTAGTAAACATGAGCTGATTAAGTAAGCAGGTGTGCTGCGGCGTAAGTAGACCGACATGAAGAGAGACTCGATGGCCACGAGAAGGCGCGTGTGAAACGGTGGTGTTGATGAGAAGCGCTGCCCGTGGGCAGCGCGTGCGAAGGGACACACCTGTAGCGCTGCACTGCTGATCCGGACAGCATTGCATGTGTAGCGTGCGTTGGAAAATGTGGCCCGACTATTACTAACTGTGGTGTGAGCGCGCACAAACAAACATGAATAGATCACACTGAATGACTGCAGACAACGACTGTCAAAACGCTGGCAGCAAGCGCATATACGCCGCAGCGGGTGAAGGTACGTGCGGTCTATCGGACTATCGCTTCAACGGAAACTGAGCGGCGAATGCACAGCAAATAAAGGTCAGAGTCGTGTGGAGATAAGAGACGGTGCGAGCGAGTGACGAGCGCGGTTGTTGGCAGAGTAGAAATGCGCCCCCCCCCCCCCCCCCCGCTCCCTCCGGCACTCGCTTCCCGCTTCCTTGCTTGCGCGTGGAAGATTGAGTGCGTTCGCGCTCCGTGACAGCGTGCGTGCGTCCCCGCACGCGTCCGCTCGTGCATACGAAGCGCGGCGAAGATTTTATCTATACGGAACCTCACGGCGACGGCGACGGCAGAAATCCGGTGGAAGTGTCCATATAATTGCTATCGCAATAAAACGTGATAGCACAACCATCTACGAAGCGAACGAAGTGAATGATACATGGAAATATATAGCAGCACCATATATATAGGCTATGGCTGCACATTCAACTGAGTCATCTCTATCTCGCTGTAGTATGTGGGGTACGCGGTATAAATTGGTGCTAAAGTAATTCTTGTCGTATCCGATGCTCCTTAAAGTCATGAGCAGTGATATATGTATGTCGTCCAAAATGTATTTTCGCCCGCATCATTTGCGCAGGCCTTCTGCTCGCGTTTCTGCGCGGCTTCGACCTCATCAATGTCGGTGGGTGCATGTACTTCCCTGTGGCCTTGATATGTAAGTATTCTCTTTTCCTGGGGAGCCTAATTAACCATTGTGTTCCACTGCCTTTTTTTAGTTTTTGTTGTCCAGCAAAGTATGGGGTAGAAAAGCAGTATAGGTTATGACAAAAGCCAAGCTTTTCTTGCGAACGTCGCTGGGTTTCGTGACCGTGGCTTTGTCCTGGCTGTTCTATTGCCGAATAGGCCAACCAATCACAGCGGAGTACGCACGCCGCGCGCGCCGTTAGGTTCCTTGCACCACCACAAGATGGCGCTCGCCTCCGTGCATCCACGGAGGCGAGCGGATGGGAAAAAAAGCAGGGAAGGGATTGATACGACCGGATCCGTTAAGGCATAGGTATCGATACAAGATAGAGAGAGAATTAAGGTTTGAGGTGGAGAAAAAGAGATTAAAATTATGTATACAAGAAATGCTAGAATAAAAAGCATGTATGGCATACCTGAGTAACTCGAGCAGGCTAGGTGACATTTTGTCACTGTCCCGTGTCAAAGGGGATGCCAACAGATCATCGTCATCACCGTCGTGATGGGGAAACAAAATAAAGCTACAGAAATTCTGAGAATTGTCTACTAAAGCGTAAGTGTTGTTTGGCTCTGCTGTCACTTCGTTTTTGCTTAGTTTTGCTTACTTGCCTTTCCTACCTTATGCATCTCTACCTATGGCCTTTCCGGTGGCAAAGAGAGCTTAGGATTTAGTAAATAATTGTCTTATTTTCTCGCCGCATCCGACCACTTCAATGCAATTGTACCAATTGAGCCGGAGCTCCTCAATGGAGCAGTGTGGTCGAACAGGAACACCAGCTGCCGCAGTAGCGCGTGAGGCGTTGCGTGAGTGGAGAGTGCATCGCTGCGATGGCATGTCACCCTGGTTGTCGCTCTCGCAAGCCTGTGCTATGCCAACGCCACCCAAAGAAGTGAAGTTTCTTTGTGTTGTGTTGGGTTATGCGCGCATTTTTTATCCACACAAGCTCTAGCCTGCATTCTGATCAATTGTACCTCGGTAAGGCCCAATGAAAGCGTGCCAAGCATCTCAATGTGCTCACTTGCCCACGAGGTGTTCATAACTTGAAGGATACTCAGCAGCGTTCAGTTCGACATCGGGCCACTCCTAAATCTGAAGTAAGCCCATACCCAAATTTAAAGTTGGCCCACCCCAGATCTCAACTTGGCCCATCCTCAAATTTAAGTTGGCCCACCCCGAATGTCCAGTTGGCCCACCCCAAAATTTAAATTGTTTCTCCCCCAAATTTCAAGTTGGCCTACCTCCAAATTTAACTTGGCCTATCCCCAAATTTAGGTTGAGCTCCCAAATTTCAGTTGGCCCACGTTTAAATCTAACATTGGCCCAACCCGAAATTTAAGTTGGGCCACCCTCAAATTTCAAGTTGGCCACCAACTAACTTTATATGACCTACCTCCAAGTTCAGTTGGTCCACCCCTAGATTTCAATGTTGTAGTGCACATTAAAGAACCCCAGGTGGTCAAAATCAATCTGGAGCCCTCCACTACAGCACGCCTCATAATCAGAACTGCTCTTGCTTGGCACGTAAAACCCCAGAAAGACTTCAACTTGGCCCACCCCCAAATTTCAAGTTGGCCCACCTCAAAATTTATATTTAGTCTATGTCGAAATTTTATGTTGGCCCACCCCCAAATTTTAATTTGGCCCACCCCCTAATTTAAGTATGTCCATCCCACATTTCAAGTTACCCAACCCCAAATTTCAAATTGACCGCCGCCCAAATTGAAGTTGACCCACCCCTATTATAAGATTCCCCATGCGCATTCTAAAGAGCCCTATGTATCTCTATGGGTCATCATCATCATCAGCCTATATTTTATGTCCACTGCAGGACGAAGACCTCTCCCTGCGATCTCCAATTACCCCTGTCTTGCGCTAGCGTATTCCAACTTGCGCCTGCAAATTTCCTAACTTCATCATCCCATCTGGTTTTCTGCCGACCTCAACTGCACTTCCCTTCTCTTTGTATGCATTCTGTAACCCTAATGGTCCACCGTATTCTCTTCCTATTAACTTTTTTGGTTTAAATTGTTCCTTATCGTTTAAAAAAATTCAGCAGAGAAACTTAAGACTGGTTACGTGTGGGAATGTGAAAGCATTATAATCGCTTAGATGAAATGTTTTTAACAGCGGAGCTGTTTAAGCCGACCGTCAGTCCTGGAGCGTGTACAAGAAACCTCGCTGAACGATGACGTCACCGCGCATTGCCTAGCAACCACCTCGCGAGCGGCGTGTGCTTCGCCTCCTCTATTCTCTTTGAGGCCCCTGCCTTTGAGTGCAATAGAGGAGGCGAAGCACACGCCGCTCGCGAGGTGGTTGCTAGGCATGTCCTCAGTCCTCAGGCTCATGCGAGCCTTTATTACTAGTCGAATAGCGTATGCCACACCGTATCTTGTTTTTAAATAAGAAGAAAAAGACAAAATAGATGCGATCATTAGGAAGAGCGTTAAGAGAGCCCTAGGACTCCCAGACTCGACCTCGACAGACCTCCTTCTCAAAATGGGGGTTCACAACACGCTACTTGAGCTCACTGAGGCAGTACGAGTGTCTCAGTTGGAAAGATTAGGCCAGTCCAGAACAGGGAGAAAAATGATGGAATGGGTAGGAATCTAATGTGACAGGGGTGCCCCGACTGGCAAGAAGGACATACCGTTGGACGTGCGTAAACGCTTCCGAATTGCCCCCCTACCTAAAAATATGCACCCTATCTACAACAAAGAGAGGAGAGCTCAAAGGGCTAAGGCTCTAGTAAATAAACTTAAAAACACGCCGGCGCATAAAGTAGCCTACGTGGACGCCGCTTGCGGCAGAGACGGAGCTGCGGTATCGACGGTGGTAGATGGCGCCGGGTGCGCTCAGATAGCGTGCTCCACGTGCACGAGGGACGCCTGTACAGCCGAGGAGGTTGCAGTAGCGCTCGCTTGTGCAGGTCCAAAGTGGGAGTCATATTATGAGATAGCAAATTAGCTATCCTAAATTTTAGCAAAGGGCGAATCTCGGAAGAGGCCCTCAAAATTCTACTCAAAAAACCCTCCTAGTAGGGACATAACTTTTGTTTGGGTTCCGGCCCATGAAGAAGTCGCAGGTAACGAAGCCGCTCACGAGCTCGCCCGAGCATTCTACCACCGGGCAACTCTAGAGCAGCCAGTTCCAGGGATCAAAGATAGCATCATCACGTACAGGGAAATTGTAGATCATTACAAAGCCGAAAGAAAAATATTTCCGCCTCCGCATCGGTCTCTCTCTCTGGAGGACGCTCGGATTTGGCGGCGCTTCCAGGGAAACAATTATACATCACCATATTGGATCTACTTAACTCGGACGAGGGACTATAACGACGCCCTCTGCAAAATTTGTAAGCAGAAAGGTACGTTAGACCATGTAATATGGGAGTGTGCTGGTTCCCCAGGGGTCAAGGAAAACATTGACAGCAGAGAAGCCTGGGAGGCCTTGCTCCAGAGCGAGGCTGAAGACGACCAGAGTCGAGCAATCCGCCTAGCCGTTGAGGCCGTGAAGACTCACCGTCCTCAACGCGCGGGGACTGCTTCGTCCCCCGCCCCCCCCCCCCCCCCTACCTACGTGTAGGTTAAGAGGCGGGCACCCCAGCTCGGTAGAATAATAAAGTTTTCAATCCACGGTGTTTTCCATCAATCAATCAATCAATCGCCTCCTCTACGTTCCGTGCACATGTTGCCTTGTCATGGAACGTTAAGGAGATGGAAGGAGAGTACGCGCACAGCGCGCGCTATGCTCGGGAGAGAGAAAGGAAAAATGAGCGAGAGAAAGAAATTGTAGCAGCACCAAAGAGGCAACGCGCAGAGCTGCTGCCGACGCCGTTCGCGTTTCCCCGTTTCCCCGCATTCGCGCCGAACGCGCCATAGAGTTTTTCACTATATTACCTAGAGGGAAATCTGGCACTGCTGCGCTGTGGTATGCTTGGGAATGCCGGTATATTGCGACTTCGGATTGGCATCGTTCTTGGAGAGCCAGAACGCCTTGAAGATGTGCCTGGCTAGCACCATTCCGTATGTCACAATCATCAATTTCCTGCTAAAACAGCGCGTAAAAAGCTGTTTTAGCTTTATTATTACACAAAACATGTTTTGTTTAATTCTGTAGACTCGTGATTGGATGTACAATTACATGAAACGTGCAAAAGTGCGAGTGCGCCGCTAAAGTTGGAGAACAGACGACAAGGTCCGCGCTCGCTTTGGAACAGTTTGTCGTCTGTTCTAGCTTTCTTCCGCTTGATTCTGTATTGTAGGGGAGTAAACTTCTTTGAAAGATGTAATTTGCTTGAATGAAAACCTGTTATGTAGAATTTATTTTAAGAACTCATTATTTGTGTAGCCATATCCACGTTTTAGACGAAGCATCGTACAACACCAGCCAACACAAGCCTCGCAGACACATATCCCGTCATTCATATAACACAGCGCCCTTTATGAAACTCGCATAGACGGTGGCGCCAGATTACCCTCTAAGTGGTATAATGAGAAACTCAATGTGTCCGTGACTGCAGTATCCGCCTCTGGCGGCGGCTCGGCAGGTTTAGACCAGCCACGCCCCGGCAAGTCTGTAGGCACAGCTTGACCGTGACGTCACCGGGGAGATAAAGCTCGGAGCCGCCGCGACGGCGGCACAACTCTCGTTGACTCTGTGGCGAATACATGTAGCCTTGATATGGGACGACCAAAAAAGAACCGGAAACCCGAAGAAAAAGCCGCTCATCTTGAAGCGCGTCGCGCGGCCAAGCGAGAATCTGCGCGTCGGCGGCGAGCCGATTCGGAATACCGTGCGCACTTAGCATTTCCTAGCAAAACTTAGCCAGACCTAGTAAAAGCTGGAAGAAGCTAGGTCGATCACCAGCTCCACTGTTTACTCCAGCCTTGCACCACCAGAGCAAGCTGCACACGTTTTTTATATATGTTTTCGACATGCATTTCTCCTTCCCCATGTATTTAGATAGGAGGCCCCGAGCTAAAGACTCTTGTTAATGAGACATATGTATAAGAAAGTAAATTGGTTGGTGTAGGATTGATTGCAAAGCCTTAGAGAAACCAAACTGTCAGCGCTGCATATTTTCCGCTCCGCGCTAAACTGCACGATATACGTGGACTTTCTTAAACCATTAGCATCGGAACTGCCATTTTTACACCAGGCGTAACGTTCTTCCAGCTTTCTTGAGATGTCCCATTGCTACTTACATCCACAGAACCAGTTTCAGAAAAGGAATCCAAGCTGTGGAGAGTCGTGTTTAATTAACCTAATGGTCATTTGTTGTTAAATAAACTATAGGCTATGGCGCTTTGATCGATTTCTAATGGTGATTTACAGTGATTACACATGGAGCATCATCGTAAAGATAAAGAAATATTGAGTTGTGCCCGTTCTGACTTCCTATAGCGCCACTGTTTGCTGGTTCTTTGTCCTTGTGTAGCCTACGGCTTAGGCCTTCTTGCGACGTTCGCCGGCCTCTACCTGATGCGCCTGGCCCAGCCTGCGCTTTTGTACCTCGTGCCATTCACAGTGCTGCCGACACTGCTCATTGCGCGGTGTAGGGGTGAGTTCGACGACATCTGGAACGGAAAGACGGCAAGTCTCACGATTATTTATTTGCATTGTCGTTCCCGTACGGTACAGCGATGCAGAAGCTTGAGCTAGAAGGAGCTGAAAAAAGAAATATCAGGACTAACAACATTGACAGTTTCACCTGAAGGCGAAGCATTGAAATCGATAGCAAGGTTTACTGTTGCGGTCGACGTCCTCATGCGGTTCTCTAGCAATACACGGAGACGTAGGCGCGACTCAGCACGCCAGAGAATTAGGGGGGGGGGGGGGGGGGGGGGGGTATTTTGTAAGTGTCTACCTAGTACACATGTCTATTTCGTCTGCTGCTGAAGTTCTGACTGACTGGGCTGGGGTACGCGTCAGAAGGAGAAAGGCGTCTTCAGCCAATCAGCACTCCAGCAGCAGACGAAATGGACATGTCCACTAGGTGGACACTTCAGCGTAGCCGATTCAGCGCAGCATGACGCTGCGTCCACTTGGATTCGCAGTTTTTTGCAGCCAAACGCACTGGAGGTCTTCTAACAATCTACGCGCGGTTCGCACCTGCGCCGTCGATACCGCGACAGAACGGCGGTGTCAATGAAGACATTTACCATGCTTCAGAATGGCATGACATAAAATACACCGACATGAAGGACGGGCGGGTGCCAACTTCAACTTGATTTATTAAGGAAAACTTACGCCGAAGTAAACATCAGGCTCATGCGTATACCTTCAGCATATTCCTACCTCTATCACCGCTACAATGCCTTCGCGTTGAGCCAACATATCGACGCAAGAAATGTGCATAGTTGCCTCTAGATAGCTAATCGTGCAACGTGGTACGCTAACTATCTATGGGCTAAATGACTGACGTGAGTGAGTGTGGCCTCACAGCTGCCAGCATCAAGCGAGCGTCCTTATTAGGCCGCGATCTCGCTCCCTTCATGGTCGCCCGGCGGTGAGGCGGAAGCAGCCAGACCCACTCATGGGCATCGCAGTTGCGCTCTCCGGCTGTTCAGTTTCGCTTTTCTCTGTGAAATTGGCCAGAATTCACTGTGCTGTAAAATCTATCAGCTTCCACTTGTTGCACTTCTGGAAACGGTTACGAGCTCCTCAGATGGCACGCTTCAAATCTTCCATTGAAATCAATCGCATAGATCTTCTGGTTAAAAAGTTAATTATTATAATGTACATGATTACTTACTTATTTACTACATAGATTGATTTTCATAGGTATGGCTCTGTGGTAAAAGCAATACAGAGGAAATCATTTCATTATCTCATCTTTCCTATATTTAAGGAACTTCCAATGCACTTCGTGAAACACCCGGTATATCGCCGAAACTAGCCTGAACATGTAGATATAAATATCTATGCCGTTCGGCAAATTTCCGAAATAAAATAAAAAAAAGAACAAGCAAAGCAGTCACATAATAAAACGGTGGGCATGATCTCATGAAATGAATAAAGAGGCACAACTCGCGTGAACCCCGACGAAACTGAGAGTGAAATTAAAATTCTGATAAGTATTAATGGGAAGCTTATCGCAAAACTAACTCTCATTCATGGTTATTTGATTTCACTCAAACAATTAACTTCATTGAGGCTTTCCCTGCCTTTATTGTCTGTTGGCTTTATGTATAGTTGTTTACCGAAAAATTGAATCCTTCACTCCTTATTCTTCTCGCTAAACGTGTGTGGCATATTGTGACTAAACACGACTGTATACAGGGTGTTTCAGCGAACACTTTCAAAATTTATTTAAGGTTACCTGTGGCAGATATCCCAATTCTAGTTAATGAGCCGGTCTACTCGAAGCGGCGGACATTATTTGCGCAAAAAATTGAGATGCGTAATCGACTAATTAATAAAAATTCACTAATTACGTTTTTAACTAATTGCCTGATGGCCCATAATGTAATCTACAAATTGTAGCCGTGGGGTTCGCAAGGCGGATCCACTTAGAACGAATTCCCGGTTTGACACCGCTTTCGAGATATTAGTTCCCGAACTTTGCGAAGAAATGCATTGGCGTTCCAGTTAGTTTCTTAACAAAACGTCGCTTTATGCATTGAAGCTCAAAATTAACTGGAACGCCAATGCATTTCTCCGCAAAGTTCGGGAATTAATATCCCGAAACTAGTGTCATCACGAGAATTCGTTCCAAGTGGATCCGCCTTGCGAACTCCACGGCTACAATTTGTAGATTACATTACGGGGCCATCAGGTAATTAGTTAAAACTTAATTAGTGAATTTTTATTAATTAGTTGATTATGCATTTAGTTTTTTTTTTGCGCAAGTAATGTCCGCCGCTTCGGGTAGACCGGCTCATTAACTAGAATTGGGCTATCTGCCACAGGTAAACTTTAAGAATTTTTTTAAGTGTTCGCTGAAACACCCTGTATATTGTTTCTCTTTGCTTACATATTCACTCACAAAGAGTGTAGGCTTGACCAGCTGTGACTAATTTTGAATTTGTTCGTTCCATTTATCTGACTTCTCTTTCAGCCCGAGGAGCCCGGCCTGTCGGAGAGCGACGCTTCGTACCCGGACATCCTCGCGGAGGACCACATCAAACCAACCGACCCTAAAAACCTGGTGGCTCAACCCGTGCAGCCGGCGTTCCAACCGGCAGGATCATATGGAATCACCTTAGCGGGACCCGCGTCACAGCAGCTCACTCCGGAGAAATTCCTCTAGCGCGCACGCTATATATCTAGCGCCGAAGGATTCGTCTTTTTTTTTTTTTCATTTTGTTGACAGACTGTTCATACTTTAAACAATACATAACGTGCAGATGTTGGTGATTACTGGTTCGTTATGTGTACCCGCTGCTGTGACTGACTGGTATACTGTATATGGCGTTCAAATCCTAAGCACGAGGTCATGGGTTACCGGCCCCGGGGATGCCATTTCGCTGAGCACGGTAAACGCTTTAAAAACGCCAGGTGGTCAAAGTTATTCCGGATCCCTCCACTAAAGCTTATCTTATATTAGGCCCCGTGTTGATTTTGGACACTATACTTAATCGTCGTCATTGGTAGATGCAGTGTCCTTGCTGTTCAAAGCAGTCATTTTTTTGTTATTTATGTTATATTTTCAACCGTGCTACGTAAGCAAAACCGCTCGCATCTTTCTTAGTGGACGTAAAAACGGTTCAACATCGCCAAAGAGAGTATTAGACAAACATGTGCCTATGAGACCTACGCAGGCTACGCGGAGAATATTAGCTTGCTAGGCTCGTCGCTACATGGTCTGCGATGCAGCACGCTTGAATGGCGCCAAGTTCATGTACGGATGTTCGGCTTCGCCGCTACATAAATTGGTTAACGGCGTCAAAACAGAGTCTGGCTTGTCGTGCACTCTTTTAGCCGAACCAATCGCTTTCCTTGACGCGCAATTTCGCAAAATTATTTTGCCACATGCGACTTTTCTGACGTGGTCTTCGATAGAAAACTTTGTCCTGGACCTTTCCTATAGTGCAAGAAAGTACCATAGCCCAGAGTGTTGGAAGACAGTATGACCTGTTACATATTTAGCACATCTGGTCTGGTCATATATATATATATATATATATATATATATATATATATATATATATGTACTTTTCGTTTAACTAGAAGCAGCGCAAGACAATTTTCAAGTCAAAGTCGGACATTCTTATTTCGTGTTATCTGTACACCTCTTACATCACTAGTGACTGCTGAGTCCATTCCCTGAGATTATCTAATTGTGGCGTTCCGAAGCTCCTGGCTGAGGGAGGTGCCTCGATCGTCACTATTGTTGGCTGGCGTCGTTTCCCGGTGGCGAGCGCTGGACCAGCGGATTTGGCATTGGCTCTTGTGACAAGACGGGTTCTTGTTACTGACATTCGGATTCCCTACCAGTGAGGGCAAGAGGAGACGCAGGCTGAACGGTATGGGCAGGCTTCCGGAGCTTAGCGCCCTTCGCCTCGTGCATCGCGTGCAGAATTCGTTCAGCACCACCCTGTGACCACGACCTCGAGGTCACAGGCTTTCCCACAAGCTCGCCACCGAAGTGCGAAGCACTTGCACAGTGCAGTGAAGCCAACAAATACGGGCGAGCCGCGAATAATGTAAAACGAGTTTCTGGTGCAATAATGAAATGATAGAAGCAGTCGCCATGCAGGAGGTACTTAGATGGGTACAGTGGCTACTAACGAGGGGAGAAAATGTACAAATGACACGTGGGGATGAAACAGGCGAACTAAATTTTACGTCTCAAATTCCTCGATATGCATTTAAAAGCTGAAGATGCAGGGCACGGTAGAAAATGTTTAAAATTCCGTCGGAGCCTTTAGAACGATACTTCGAGCAATTAACTAAAATTTACAATGGTTTTTATAAGCAAACGGTTCAACATTAGCGCTTCGTTTGTGCTAAGAAAGACCATCTACGCTTAAATCATTTCAATTACGCAAGTATTATTTTCAGAGAGTGGTTGTAAGTCCCGCACCTGCGACTTGCTGCTGCGTCGAGTTCCACGGGAAGCCGAACGCCTTCGTCGGCAAAATGCGCCGCGCGAAGCCGTCTCGCACTCTTCTTCGCTTGGGCACGCTCGCACATTTTCGCTCAAGGTTTTGCGAGCTTCTTGTTACGCATCCACTCGCTTTTTTAACGTAAAAATTAGCGCAGGCTCTTCTCAACACCAAAACTCTTAACCGAGTACTGACAGATATTCTTCAAGTTGTACAAAAAACATACCACACGCTTCTCGCTTGCAAATGCATGAGACGTAGCAAAGATGAAAGTTTGGAAACATGAGATACTCGTATATTTTATTTGATGCTAGCCGGTGTTGAAATGCCGCCCTGGCGCCATCCGAATTATCGTGACGTCATAACACGGAGTGAAATTTCTTGGTCTCATCGCAATAAGTCTAACTATGATCATTGATCACGTTGTTCATTAAAGAAATGGGAAATGAAATGCTACACGCATGCCTTCCCACTGCGGTACAGAGACCGAAACTACTTCGTAGAAAGTGGTATTAAAGTAAATTATTTATAGCGCTCTGACGCCTGTCCGTTTTTTTTTTTTTCTTTTTTCTTGGAGGGGGAAGGGTGATTGTACCTTCGTTTAATAAAAAAGACATCAAGTGAAAATGCGATGTCAGTACCCTAACAGTTTAATTTGCCAACTTTCTTTTTCTCAGCGAAATTTTCTTGCAGTCTGCCCTTAATTCTCACGTCTTATAACCAACCCTCAGCTTACTCATTCGTATCCGCCAAAGCATCTCGTCCTTGGGGAAACACAGGAGCTATGTAAGCTTGCCAAGAAAAGCAACTGCTGCTTTAACGAAGTGCACCTGTCGAAAAGGCGGCTTCACTTGGTAATTCCATCGTTCGCCCGAGATTCGGGAAAACCGCGACTTTATACATCCATATATAATCATAACCATGTAAAACCAACAGACAATGAAGTCAGAGAAAAATCATAGAGGGAATTAGCTGTCCTTGAACTTGAAATGTAGAAAATAATGAAAGGGGTAAATGAAAATGCACGATAAGAAAACAGCGACGGCTATCACACACACACACACACGCACACACGCACACACACACACACACACACACACACACACACACACGCACACACACGCGCGCGCACGCGCTCGCACGCATGCACATGCGCACGCGCGCACGCGCTATAAGGTTTGTAATGGAATCAAGGAGACACAGACAGCACCCGTTCCTGGGCCAGCTGTTCTATTATCTGCTTCGTCATCTTCTGTTGCGCTCTGGGCCGGTATTTTGTAGCGATGCCTTTCCGGTGCTTTCCGCGCTTGTCGCACTTTGTCAGTGGTCAGAGCGACGGTCCGCTCGCGTTATCAACGGGATCAGCCGGCCGTGAGCGGTGGATGGTAAGACTAGTATAGACTAAGTCATAAGGCATCGCTACAAAATACCGGCCCTGGTCGCAGGTCCCGCCGACGATTATCTCGTCGCAGTTGGAAAAACAGAGCAGGCGATCTCGGACACTGAACCGCCGTCTATCTCACAATGCGGGATCGGTCGCACTGGGTACGGTCGGTCGCAGTGCTAAGGTGCTTCGAGGTGCTCGAACCGGCTAGTCTTGGCAAAACGTCGCACGCAGCCGGACGGTGCTCTTCAGAGCCGCTATTCTGGACATTCCGCCATTTTCTTCGAGGCGTGCACGAAGCACCTTGGGGCCGAGCCTTGTCCCCCCCTCGTAGGTGTCCGTAGCTCTGGTTTGCATGGTGTCCGCGCTAGGGGCGCTGCGGTGCACAAGGGCTATATAAGCGCTTTATATACTGTACGCATGTAAGTATATATATATATATATATATATATATATATATATATATATATATATATATATATATATATATATATATAATGTACGCGAAGCTCGCGCCAACAACCTCAGGTAGAGAACGCTTCCGTCGTTTTGCCACCGCGTCCCGCGCTCTCGCCGCCTCTGGGTCCGCTTGCCGGCGTCGGGGGATTCACGGTTACCCGAATGATCCCCCGGTGCTTCGCCCACTCATCATCATTCATTTCGTGGGTATACGGTGTTTTTTGGGGCGTGTTCTTCCTGGCTATAGAGGGAGGATTCCCATGTAGACCGTTTAGCGCTGGGCAAGCCCAGAGCATGTGCTTTAGGGTCGCTATGCTTTCACAGTTTTTGCATTCCGAAGATTGCACCTCAGGATGCCATTTGTGTAGGATATACGGGTTTGGGAAGGTACCCGTCTGCAGTTTTCGCCAGATTACTTCTTCCTTCTTTATGAGATATCTATGGGGGGGGGGGGGGGGGGGGAGGAAGGGTTCTCCTGCCCATTCTAGTGTTGTAGAATTTCTCTGTATGTGGTTAAGTCTCGCTTTTTGGACAGGGAGTAATCTGCCTGCGCTGGGGCCCAGTGGGTGAGTCCTCGGGCGACCTCGTTGGCGATCTCGTTCCCTGTGAGTCCACTATGAGCGGGAAACGTCAGGCGAACGTCAAGAAGCGGCGGGGCGACCAGCAGCCAAAACCCGGGCAAGCGCAAGCTCGGGGTGCGTGGTTACCACCAACACTGTGGCTTGCTTGCTGACAGCTTCGTCGTCGTCTTGTCTTCTTCATCACATTGGCACCCGGGTAATAGCGTAGCCATCCTGGCGACTTAAGGCGTTGACAGTATAGATGGGTCATAATAGGGCTAGAGGCGACTCACGTGAACGATTTCTCGACCACGACGACGTAAGTCTTGGGACGGTGTCAAAGGCTCAACGTCATAATTGACTGGAGATGTCCGAGCGAGGATGCGGTAGGGCCCATAATATCGCGCCACTAATTTCTAAGACGAAAGGCCAGGCGTACTCGGAAGAATCCAAAGCCAAACCAGTGCACCGGTCGGGAAAGTAGTGAGAGGTCGGTCGGTGTCGTGCCTGAGCTTCTGGTGACCTTGGTCCTCGGTTGTCAATGAACGGGCCAATTGTCGACAATCTTCGGCGTACCTGGCGACATCAGAAATTGCAGTGTACTCAGATGAGTCAGGTGTGTAGGGAAGCATAGTGTCCAGCGTGCATGATGGCTCACGTCCGTACAAGAGAAAGAACTGAGAGAATCCTGTGGTCGCGTGCGTAGCAGTGTTGTACGCATATGTGACGAATGGAAGGACGGTGTCCCAATTGGTCTAATCCGACGCCGTGTACATCGTCAACATATCCCCCAGAGTGCGATTAAATCGCTCAGTTAGGTCATTAGTTTGCGAATGATATGCACTTGTCATGCGATGAACGATGTTACACTGAACGAGCACGGCTTCAATACCACCAGACAGGAAAACACGTCCCCTGTCGCTCAAAAGTTCACGGGGAGCACCGTGGCGTAGTACGAAGTTGCGTAAGATGAAAAACACATCGTCTCTTGCTGCGGCTGTGGGCAAAGCTGCAGTCTCGGCGTAACGTGTGAGGTGGTCCACGCCGACAATTATCTACCTATTCCCAGAGGTGGTCGAGCGAAGTGGGCCGTATAAGTCGATACCGATGCGGTCGAATGGACGGGCCGGGCAAGGGAGAGCCTGAAGTGTACCGGCCGGGCGTTGAGGTGGAGTCTTGCGCCGTTGACAGGCAGTGCAAGCACGTATGTACTTGCACACAAATGCATACATTCCGCGCCAGTAGAATCGCTGCCGCAGGCGATTGTAGGTCTTGAGTACGCCGGCGTGAGCGCTTTGCGGGTCAGTGTGGAAAGCAGCGCAGATGTCCGTGCGCATGTGGCGGGGTACAACTAGAAGCCACCTTTGGCCATCAGACACGTAATTCCGGCGATATAAGAGATCGTCGCGAATAGTGAAATGGGCGACTTGGCGACGTAGAGTTCTTGAGGCGGGATAAGTGGGTGTGTCAGTGAGAAAGTCAAAGAGTTTAGAAATCCACGCATCCTGGCGTTGCTCTGACGACATGTCTGAAAAGTCAATAGGCGACAAGGGAGCCTAAGAAGCTGACGGAGAAGCGATGTCAGACGCTAGCGGCGAGTGGGACAGCGCATCAGCGTCCGAGTGTTTGCGGCCGGATCGGTACACAACACGAATGGTGTAATCTTGCAGGCGAAGCGCCCAACGAGCGAGGCGTCCCGAGCAGGGGCGTAGCCAAGGGGGGGGGGGGGGGGGGTTCAACTCCCCCCCCCCCGAAATTTTATTGCGATAGCAATTATATGGACACTCCACAGCAGATTTCTGCCGTCGGCGTCGCCGTCGCCGTCGCCGTGAGGTTCCGTATGACGTCAATGGAGATGAAATCGTCGCCGCGCGCCGCCGAACGCTGCATGTGCGAGTGAAAGGGGGCGAGGGACGAGCGCTTTCACGGGGAGTGAACGCACGGCGGCGCCAACCTTTCCCTTTCCCTCAAGAACCACTTATTGCGGAGAACAAACGCGCGTTCTGTGCCGTGCTCCCTTAAGGGCTGCAGAAGTAGGCGTCTGTTTCCTCCTTTACAATCACCATATATGTAGAGCAAACGCGCCTTCTGACGCACGAAAGGCCGTGAGGGGGGGGGGGGGGGGGAAGTGAGGCGACGTTTAGATGCGGCACCAAGTGCCTATTTATATCAGAGGCTCCGGGAACAGTCACCAACGCCGCACGCATTTTGTGCGAACGCGGGCAAAACGCCGACGGCGTCGACAACAGTTCTGCGTGTTGCCGGTGCTGCTGCATGTCCAAGTTTATACAGCTGATAAAGCTACTATCATTACTCCGTATAGCTCTCTACAAATTTGCTATCGCAATTGATGCTTCGCCTTTCAGGTGAAACTGCGACATTTTCCGCACCCCCCCCCCCCCCCCCCCCCCACTTACCCACCATTTGTTCTCGTCGCTTCGCGCTGACATAATTCATGAAACCGGTGATACTATCACAATTTCATTCCTGGGCGCTTGCGTTTGGGTTGGTAATTTACAGCGAATCATGTCTGCATATGGAAAAAAACTGTCACGGTGTTTGTCAAGGCTTTGACACTGTGAAATTTTGGGGAGGAATGTGGCGGCCGCATTCTGAAGCAACAAATGCGCAACAAATGAAGCAACAAATGCGGCAGCCGCTTTTTAGATGATGGCGAAAACGCTCGAGGCCCGTTTACTTAGATTTAGGTGCACGTTAAAGACCCCAGGTGGTCGAAATCTCCGGTATACATTTCCGCCGCTTCCCTTCAGGTGCCGGTTAGGCCGCGCTCGCGCAGGATCTTAGGCTACGTTCACACTTGGTCTCGAAGCTGTCGGAAGCGGCAAAATCTTGCAAAAATCCGCCCGCCTATAGGCGGCAAAACAGGCAGAAAAACAGGCTGCGAGCCAAATCGGTGTCGGGCCGATTTTTTCGCCATGGCGAAGCGGAAACGCGGCGGAAAGTCGTTCTGCTTCACTGGAAGCTACACTAGCATGTAAACAACCGGTCGTAAAATTGAACATGGCACCAAATGTGTAGGCTGTAATGCTGATCGACGCGATCAAGAACCAGCCCTTGCTCTACGACAAGAGTGGCACTAAAGCGTACTGTCAGCATTACTCGCGATAGTATTGAACGTCGCGCGACCGGAGGTGCGGCAACGAAGCCTTGGCGTGACCCAACTTCTCGCGCTTTTGCAAAGCCAGGCGAACCCACCACCGCCGTTCCCGAGGTGTCCGGGTCATCCGTTTATTCATTGTCCATTCCTAGAAAACAAGTAGGTAGAAGTGTAAAAGCCATTTCTCCTTCTACTTCCACGGCAGACAATAGTTATAGGCAGATTCCTCGTTGGCGCTCCATAATTCTCCTCGCACGTGTACGGTATGTTGCAGAAGTCGCGGGGTGATTTTCTCGTCGTGACGATAGATTGGCAGCGTAGGTCTCACGTATGACACGCAGGCTTTGGCGAGCCCCAACACAAGGGCCAGCCCGGGTTTTAGCTGTGGTGTTCCCGTTGCCCCTTTGGTGTCCTGGAGGCACCGACAATACGAAATGATAAAATGTTATTACAACTTGTAAATAAAAGCTATTAAAGAAATATTATCACGCCTAGGCACAAACCTGTGACTCAGTGCTACCGCGCCCGTGTGAGGAGAATTACGGAACGCCAACGAGGAATTTGCCGAAGGTCGCAGATGACACGCGAAGTTGCGTAAAATGATCACTTTTGATGACGGTACGTGGGTCAAAGAATGATCATACCGCTCGAAATAATGCGATAATGAGCGCCACCACGCCGACATACGTACGCAGATGAGATGGATCTGGACGAAAACGGTAGCGGCGGCCGCGGCGGTAGCAAAACAAATGTGCACAACTTGGACAGGCGCGGAAAAAATTTTCCGGCCGCTTTGCCGCTTCCCAAGTGTGAAAGTAGGCTTAGTCTGCGCGAGAAACGTCTCTTTTTTGCGATTGCGCCCCTACGGAAGGCTGGTAATTACTGCTGTGTTGTTTAATCCCAAACCAGCAATTACGGAAGGCTGGTAGTTGCTGTTTTGTTGTGGAATTCCAAACCAGCAATGTACACACGAAGGGGTTGATGACAGCACTGAAATTCCACCGACTCGCAACAGAATGCACGAAACAGATAGCCGACAAGCATGAATTACTGCTGTGCGCAGTACAGCGTAAGTAAACTCTTGTTGCAGGCGCTGACAGTTCTCGTCGGAGTTCACGCGTCCTGAGAAATTGATTATGTGCACTATGCACTGAACAAGACCGGAGTTCATTCCTGCATCACTAGTACACCAATTAGTCGAGATTCTGTGAGGTACAAGGCCGTTTCCTGTTTGCACCGGCGTAAGTGAAGCAGAAATGAGTTGCACGCACTACTTAAAATGCGTACACATGCCATATCTATGCTATGCGGTGAAAAATTCTGTACAATTCTGAATCTGTTGACGTAAAGGGAAATGACGGCTGCACGCTCGCACACAGCGGAAGACACAGCGGCCCATGCACTTGCCGCAGGAAATGCAACCCTCTCGTATGAGGGAGCAGGGCGACGAAAGCTTCAAAAAAAAAAAAAAAAGCATTACGCGTTTTTGCGCGTATTTAAGTTTTCTAGCGCAAAGACGTAGCGAACAAGCTATTGCTATTGGAGTAGCTATAGCCTGGTCACACGTGCATTTTCACGCGTATAGCCGTCCTTGACTTGTGAAACGCACTTCGCCCCGACGAGGACGACGCCATCTACGCTTAACGGAAATTAACAATAATGATATCTTCTCCGATCGCACGGGTCGTCTCAATGATGCGTTTTCGAAGACTGGTCCATTCAGTGGCGCGATGAGAGACCGTTGCTCCAAACGCCCACTTTACCTGTCGTGCTTACTGTATTTAGTGAGCTTACTTTACTTTTTACTTAATTTCTTCACAAGCACACGCACACGCGAGGGGCGGGGGGGGGGGGGGGGGGGCGGTCCCATGTCTGTGATATACATGTATAGAGTCTGCTTAAACTACCGATATTTATTATCGATCACGCGACGTAGAGGAAAGCAGAAGCCTGCCCCCCCCCCCCCCCCCCCCCGGTCGGGCCGATGAACCGCCCCCGAAAAAAATTTCTGGCTACGCCCCTGGTCCCGAGGGATCTTTCAGCGACGAGAGCCAGCATAGAGCATGATGGTCCGTGATGACGTCGAAAGGGCGGCTATAGAGGTACGGACGAAGCTTAGCCGACGCCCAAATTATGGTGAGGCACTCTTTCTCGGCGACAGAGTAATTACACTCGGCTTTCTTGAGCGTTCGACTCGCGTAGGCAACGACGTATTCTTGGTATCCTGGTGTTTTTTGAGCCAATACCGCACCATGCTAGGCCACGTCGTCTGCAAGGAGGGCGTTCTTCCGGACCCCACGAAGCTCCCTGCCGTAGCCGAATATCCCAAGCCCAATTCCATGAAAACCCTTAGAAAACACATTGGGCTGTGCTCGTATTTTCGCCGATTTGTGCGCGACCTTGCTACCATCATTGCGCCTCTTACCAACCTTCTGACCACCTCTAACGGCCTAACACGGGGTTCTAACCCTAACAAGGGGTTCGTAATAGGGTTTAAATCTATGGACGTGCACTGTCTCGCGTTCACGACGCCTCAAGTTAGTAGATGGCGTTAGCGTCTCGACGACGTAGTTGACTGGCGTCGTCTGTTGTACGATGCGGTAATGACCGTGGTATTGAGCGAGGAGTTTAGAGGATAGACCAGGGGTGCTTGAAAGTATCCACAGCCAGACTAGTGAGTCCGGCTGGTAGGTGCAGGGAGGTTGGTCATCATCGCGACGGAGTTTTTGGAGAGACTGGTCTTCCGCCGTGAACGAACGGGCCAGCTGATGGCATTCCTCGGCATACTTGGAGGCTACAGACAGAGGCGTAGCCGGTATGGGAGAATGGTGTCGAGCGTACAGGTAGGTTCGCGGCCATATACGAGAAAGAATGGCGAAAATCCCGTTGTGGCCTGTGAAGCAGTGTTATAGGCGTACGTAAAATATGACAAAACGAGGTCCCAGTTAGTATGATCCGATGTCATGTACATGGATAGCATGTCGCCCAAAGTACGATTGAACCATTCTGTTATGCCGTTCCTTTGCGGATGATCAGCTGTAGTGGTGCGATGGATGGTATGGCATGCGGTCAGAAGGGCGTTAAGAACTTCGGAAAGAAACGCACGCCCTCTGTCACTCAGAAGTTCCCGCGGTGCACCATGACGCAGCATGAAGCGATGCAGGAGGAAGGACGCAATGTTACGGGCTGTCACTGTTTGCAGTGCCGCAGTTTCTGCATAGCGGGTGAGGCGGTCGACAGCGACAATAATCCAGCGACTGCCAGCTGGTGTGCAGGGAAGAGGGCCATAGAGATCGATGCCGACGCGGTCCAATGGTCGGGACGGACAAGGAATGGGCTGCAAAGGACCAGAAGGACGAGGAGAAGGAAGCTTGCGTCGTTGGCACGCTGTGCGCGAGCGAATGTACTTCCGCACAAAATTATACATGCCACGCCAACAGAAGCGGGAGCGAAGCCTGGCGTAAGTCTTAAAGAGGCCGGCATGGGCGCATTGCGGGTCTGAACCGGGAGAGTGGAGCATACATCTGTGCGCAGATGGCGGGGTAACAACCATTTGCGACCGTCGGAAGCGTAATTTCGACGATAGAGAACACCATCCCGCAACTCGAAATGATAAGCTTGGCGGCGGATAGCGCGTGAAGGGCGTGTTGTTGAAGTGTCAGGAATGCAATCCATAAGTGCCGCAATCCAGGGTTCATTGCGTTGCTTCACAGCCATGTTGACGTGCACAGGCGGCGAAAACGACGATTCGATGATTGAAATGCAAGTCATGTCACTTGGTGTAGGCAACCGAGAGGGGGCATCCGCGTCGGTGTGTTTACGGCCAGACCGGTAAATGACGCCTATGTCGAAGTCCTGTAACCGTAGAGCCCATCGCGCAAGGCGGCCAGATGGGCTCTACCAGCATAGAGCATGGTGCATAACCAGCATAGAGCATGGTGATCTGTTACGACGTCGAAGGGGCGGCCGTACAGGTAGGGTCGGAATTTTCCAAGGGCCCTGATGATAGCCAGGCACTCCTTTTCGGTGACGGAGTAGTTGGATTCCGCTTTCGTTAGTGTTCGGCTGGCGTAGGCTACTACGTATTCATCATGCCCACTTTTGCGCTGTGCAAGCACGGCACCAAGTCCTAAGCCGATGGCGTCGGTGTGGACTTCCGTGGTGGTCGTGGGGTCGAAATGGCGCAGTACGGGAGGCGAAGTGAGCAAACGCCGCATAGTTTCAAAAGCATCGTCGCATGCTATGACCCAAGTAGAAAGTCGTGTGTCGCCGCGAAGCAGCTGAGTCAACGGAGCAATGATAGAAGCGAAATTCCGGATAGAACGACGAAAGTAGGAGCAGAGCCCAATAAAGCTCCGAAGTTCTTTCAGGGACGTGGGTTTCGGGAATTCGGCGACGGCGCGAAGTTTGGAAGGATCAGGTAGTATGCCTTCTTTCGATACGACGTGGCCGAGTATTGCAAGCTGCTTGACTCCAAAGCGACATTTATTCAAGCTGAGTTTGAGGCCTACCTCGGTGATGCACTGCAGGACTTGTTCGAGACGGTACAGATGTGTGGGAAAATCTGGAAAAAAGACGACGACATCGTCAAGGTAACATAGGCATGCCTTCCATTTTAGCCCACGAAGCAGATTGTCCATCATCTGTTCGAAAGTAGCAGGGGCATTGCAAAGCCCAAACGGCATAACGTTAAATTCATATAGGCCATCTGAGGTCACGAAGGCTGTCTTCTGGCGATCGGCAGGATCCATAGGCACTTGCCAATAGCCTGAGCGTAAATCGAGCGAAGAAAAATACTCCGCACCTTGCAAACAATCCAGAGCATCGTCGATGCGCGGTAAAGGGTAGACGTCTTTGCGAGTTATCTTATTGAGACGGCGGTAGTCAACGCAAAATTGGATTAAGTTATCTTTTTTCTTAACCAGGATTACAGGTGACGCTCAGGGAATATTAGAAGGTTGAACCACTCCACGCTCAAACATTTCGCTTACTTGAGGCTCTATTCTGGACACGCATGGCGGCTGCACGGCCGCCATTATCCGCCATCTTGGCTGTCTCATTGGCTGTCCAGAGGTCACGTGTTTTGAAATTTGTGCCGGGAAACAGAAGTTTTGCAAAATGCAATTTTGCGTTTTCGTCAGAATGACGAAGCGTGACGTGGAGCTGCCAGTTTTATCGACTAATACTTTTTTGTGGTCCTTGCACCTATATTGCGACTTTAGCGCTTTAAAAAGAAAGTGGACGGTAGCGTGCAGAAGCTCGTACAATGCATCTGCAATTTCGCGAATATGTGGTGGCGTTCCAAGATAGCCGGCATGTCAGCTTGTTCATTGGCTGAAGGAATATCCCGTGAGGAGCGTCACAGGAAGGGCCGTTTCGTAAACGTCAATTTGACGTTGCGTGACGTTGCGCTGGGCCGCCATTGCAGAGATTTTCCGCCATAATTTGTGGTGCGACGAGCCGCGCGAATTATGGTAATGAGCAGCCATATGCAACGGCAGTGGAGAGGCATGCGTATCGCCGCATTTTCCCTGTCATTTCGGGCCATAAAAACCTTTTGTTCACAACGCGTGTTCATAGCATTTGCATCGCTTTCGGGTGGTGTTGGCATTTGTGTTTTGCACCATCATTTTTATTAAAAACACGTTTATTTGAAATAATATTGGTTGAAACTAGCAAACTTTCTGCGACATTTTGCACTTTTCACTATTGCGTTTGTATTGTAATCAATATTAATGACTTTTCGCATCATCAAAGGCTATGACAACGGTGACTTTTTAATTTACAAAAAGAAATGTACGCAAGACGGCGCCTTGAAGTTTCCTCTCGCGGTGCGAGTAAGCAGCGAAGTGCACAAGAGATGGCAGTGCCGACGTTTGCGTCGCTCAAGCAGATACCTGTGGCGCGCGCAACGCTATCGATGATATTCGGCCGCTTCTCAGCCCGACTAGTCGGGCTGAGTCACTTGCGGATCACGAGATAGCGATAACGCGGCCTAGAGCGTGCGCTCATCATCACTGGTAGGTCGCGTGTGTTGTCTCAAGGTAGAAAGCAAGCGCGTGGGCGCCGATATACGATGACTCATTCAGTTTCCCGAGGACACGCATCCTATCTAATGAAGCAGACGACAGCCCGCGCGCATGCAGACGACGGAAGCGAGAAAAGATTTTGATGGAATAATCGTACGCTTTGAGCTAGCGGCTTTATTTTTACTGGGGAGGAAAACTGTTTTCATTTATCAAGAATGCTAGGTTCAATGCCTACATTACACTTTCTTAGGCGAAACGTCAAATTTCCGTATCGTTACGAAAGCAAAACGGAGCCATCAGTGCCATTTTGTAAGCGTCGCGCCTACGTCACGCCTCGAAGAAAATGGCGGAATGTCCAGAATAGCGGCTTTGGTTTTCAATAACACGGCGCTCTGCGGGTGATACACGATAAGGCCTCTGGCGCAGTGGTGCGTGGGTGCCAGTGTCGATAGTGGGGCGTGTTGACAGTCGAACGTAGATTGGTATTTCCGTAGAAGGCTGAGAAGCTGCGAACGCTGCGTAGGGCTCAGGAGGGCATCTACTGAGCTATGGAAGACGTCTTGCGTAGGCTGGGAACAAGGCAAACTATAAGTCACCGAGTTCACGTCTGAACAGGTGTTGTCAAGACGTGCGTCAAAGATGGTTACCGAGCCCGCAGTCTGAAGACGTCCAAGGCACTCGCCACGACGTAAGACGAGGGGCGTGGCCTTAGCGTTGGAAACGAGCAGTCGCGTGCAGCCACCGCTGACAGTTAGGACAGCACAGGGAAGGGAACATCGTCGGCGAACAAAAATGTCGGATGCGACAAACAGGGCAGTAGCGTCAGTGGCGAAAGGAGAGCAGGCATTCGCAATCACCGAAGAGTGCGGAGGGATCGTAGTGTCTTCTGTAACGACCAGTTTGTCGCCAAGATCTTCTTCTTCTTTCTGGGATTTTACGCGCCAAAACCAGTTCTGATTATGAGGCACGCCGTAGTGGAGGGCTCCGGATTAATTTTGACCACCTGGGGTTCTTTAACGTGCACTACAACGCAAGCACACGGGCGTTTTTGCATTTCGCCTCCATCGAAGTGCGGCCGCCGCGGCCTGGATTCGATCCCGCGATCTCTTGCTCAGCAGCGTAACCCCTTGTCGCCAAGATCGTCAAGGTCATGTGGACGGGTATCGGGAAGCGGAGAAAATTCAACTTCGGCGCGAGAACAATCAAAGACGGCCTGATGATCGGACAGGAAGTTCCACCCCAAGATGACGTCGTATGAACAGGATGAGAGGACGACGAACTCGACTGTATATGTGTATCCTTGAATGACGATGCGGGCGGTAAAGCACTGCACGGGCCGATTTTTTCAGCCCGGGCCCGCTCCGGGCCCGCCCCGGGCCCGTTTTTACGTTAGGCTGCCTGCCCGAGCCCGACCAAAAGTTTTTGGGGAAACCCGGGCCCAGCCCGGGCCCGGAAATAATCTACGTTACACGCCCGGCCCGGCCCGCCACCCCGTTACCTTAGGCCCGAACCCAGCCCGAAACCGGCTCGAAACCAGCCCGAACGAGGCCCGAGACCGAAAAAGACATGTTTTTCAGAGTCCAGACGTCTGAGGATAACTCGCTGCACGTTACATGCACACCACCAGAAAGTCCGAGCCCGGCCCGGGCCCGGGCCAAAAAGGACATGCCGCGCCCGAGCCCGGGAAAAAACTGCCCTACCCGGCCGGGCCCGGGCTTTCGGGCAAGCCCGAGTCCATGCAGTGCTCTAAATTCTGAACTCACATCAGTATAACAAAACTACTCAAGAAAATCTTGCTAATGAGGTGGATTAGCAAAAAGGACATCGGAGTTGCCGACCTGCGATGGGCAATGAATACCGTGGCGACATAAATACTCTCTCTCACACAAAATGATAATTGTACATGCTTTTAATTGTTTTGTTATTAGACATGTAAAGCTGTCTTTTGGCATTTCGGAACTATATAAAAAAAAGAAAAAAAAAACATAAGTGCATGGACAATTTTTGGAGGGGAATCGTGCAGTATTCGTTGAAATTGGGATGGCTATTAATGTTTTGTTGATTAGACACGCAGCTACTTCCTCACCTGCATGCTTAATATCTGGCGTATAGTTTTGAACCTAAAATGAAAGGCTGCTTATCTGCCCTAAATTTGGCTCCCATGCTAAGCAGTCGCCTTCGTTGGCCGTAGGCATCGAACCGACGACCTTGTGTTGAGCATGAAACGCCATAGCTCAATGAGGCCACTGCCGAGAGGCCGCCGCGCAAAGCAAGAACAAAATAATCGTTAAATCAAACAGCGAAAAAATTCAGAAGAAAACAAAATTAAGCCCACCATCAGCCAGACCAAGGCGAACGAAGCAGGCGGTGGCATCAGATGCAATAATCTTTGATAAAGAAAGTTTTGAACGAGGAATTGAAGTCTACTTAAAAGCGTTAATTGTGATTAAGTGCGTTATTGAATAATTCGTCATGGTAATTCTTGTGGTTATTAAATCTTCGTGCGCGAGAACCGAAATATCTTGCGATATCTTTTCGCCGAGTCATCCAGTGTATAGGAAGAAGAGCTTTTTATTAACCATCTTCCTTTTTCGCCTTTCTATTGCGTTGCTATAGCAAATGCAGGATGCTAGCGTTTAGAACGACAACATCCGAAAAAAAAAAGCTCAATTGGTGCAAGTCATACAGAGATCGAAACGATCGGAATGCGGATGCCTTTAATTGACGGCAAACCCGTGTCACTATGGCAGTTCTAAGCAATCCGCCGCCGTAGCCGAGTGACTGTGGGCTTCGGCTGCTGAGCGCCTGGTCGACGGTTCGATCGCGACCGTGGCATGCAGCCGCTTTTCTAACGGCCGAAATGCAAAAACTCTCGTGAACTTAGATGTCGATGCGCGTTGAAGAACCCCTAGGTGGTCAAAAACCGGAGTCCCTTCCTACGGCGTGTCTCTTATTCATATCATGGTTCCAGCAAGCAAACGCTTATAAATTAAATTTTTGTTTGAAGAGAAACGGTGCGGCAAGAAGGAGACGACGACGTGTACGCAGCGAACTCGAAATATGTTGCGACGCGCGCTCGTAAGTTGCAAGTCATGCTCGCAGCCGGAGCCCAACGTAAATACCAAGCGCGAAGATTCCGTCGGCGAGTTTCACATCGATAAAACGACGGCGACAGCGCAAACGCCATTGCTGTCCACGAACACAGTGAATGCATGTGGAAGCTTCTAGAACATTCCGAGTTCGGCAACTGCATGCCAGCTACGGTTTCTTTTTTTTTTTTCGTTTTCATTTGTTCGTTTGACGTCACCATAACCAGTCACGCCGAGCGCGGTGATAACGGTGGCGCGGCCGCTAGCAAGCCAGTCATTGAGCCAGTGACGTAGTTCGAGAAGAGGCCAATGAGAGAAGAAAACAAACGGCCGGGCGTATCAACGCATGCGCCAAAGTGCTTAGCATCGTGGTTGTCGTGGTCATATAACGAACATCCGGATGCTTGGGCCGCCATTTTGCATTTTTCTGTCGACTTCGATGGGCCACGTGTCGGCTGCCCTCTGCGTCGAACCGTACCCCGCGGTCCTGCTGCTCCTAATTTCGCGCTAACGGTGGCAGCGCTTGACGAACTCGGGCCAGACTTTGGAACGACTATGGCTTTGTTGCCTCCTTCTCGGCAATTCGTCGCGCTCCTTTCCGAACTCCCGGAATGTGTGCGACGGCCAGCTGGCATTTCAGCCCTTGGGGCATCCCGGTTAAGCCGGCGCAGCGTAAAAGTCGGAAGTCGCGCCTGCCGAGTACTCGTTATTGTGTTTGTGCGCGTTCCCATTCGTCGGCGACGCCTGGACCATGAACTGTGGAGGAGCAGCTCTGACCGTGACTGTTAACGGAGGACCTGCGCGGCAACCCTTCACGGCGAGCGTCGTCACGGCGAGCTTCCAGACGTCGAGCGTCGTCAGCGCTCACGAGCTAAGTCCTATAGATGGTCCCCAAGCTGGCGAGGGTGGCGCACGCCTTAGCGAAGTTAATCGTTCAGTTCCACCAGTTAACGCTCGCTAGGATTCTACAGCTACATTTGAAAATTACGTAAAGTTAAAGTTAATTTTGTTGCTTAACTGTAAGCCCGAGGAGTTTCGTGGGCATGGCTGCGACCGCATGGGCCTCCCCCGTGCCGGAATCGAAGAGGACGGGCCACCGTGTTCGGGGTGGCGGCGTGTGTAGCTTCAGGCTTAGCTGACACACAGCTTAGCTCACACTAGGCAGGCTAGCTGTTAGCGTCCTCTTTTCGACTGCGGCAAGGACATGGACCCGTTCCGAATTGCACTGCGACCCGACCACTATTTCGTGACAAGGTAGCCCGGGCGCGTCAGTGCTATCGAGCGAAATGTGGAATCGGGGGAGCACTCGGAATTACCTCGCCAGCTTTTAGCTACTAATCCTGCTTAATGCAGCCCTCGACGCCGGACGTCGCCTGCGGTCCTCGTCGGAGCTCGGCCGGGCAGCAGCGACAGTAAGCGGGCCGTTTCGTTGCCGTTGTTGCTGTTCGTTTTCTCAGTGTGTAGTACTTACTGTCCTCGCTGTCTTTCAGAGCATCACTCGTTCCGCGGTGTACAGTGTTCCCTCGTCGGTGTGGTCTTGCTGGCAGGCGAGACCATGGTCACCGCCCTGCACTACTACAGGTAAGTACCACGTACTGATGACTCGTACTATACGGCTACATCCTGGAGTGGTTAAGAAAAAAGCGTTGTTGTCGTTTCAGGATTCCAACGTTTGCTTTTGAGTGCGGCCCACGAGTAGGAAGGATATGCAGTGTGCTGCTCCACGTTTGCCATCCTCCCAACGTCCTCCCACAGGAGATGGCCTTGAGCACCACTCGTACCGTGGCTGGGCGCGTCGGCTCCATTGCATTCTACCACCCATGGCGTCCTGCTGGCAGACGGGACTTGGTTTGGAGCCCAGCTACTATACTGGTAAATACCACTTACACACGATTCGTACTACCACTGTGTCCTCTTATTATTATAATTATTTGGAAAACTACCGCTATCGACTGGAAGGATAGTTGGTGGGCACACTGCAGGCACTTTCGCGCTCAGTAGGACCTACAACGCTCGACCGCTTTGCCACGCGCCTTCATTTTGTAGCTCCTACTAAGCGCGGTAGTACATACCAAAAATGAAAATGCAGGGAAAAAAATATGCGGATCCCACGCACTATCGGTATCGATGTAAGCGAAGCCTTCTGTGCTGTTTGCTTTGACGATAATTTGCGGCTATGTTTACGTTGAATTTTAACGTTTTTGAGCGTTCAGTGCGATATGAGAGTGGCGAGTTCGTGTTAAACATCACCTTGCGTACCTCTGCCTACTTTGGGCACAGGACACAGCAAGACGTGTCCTATTAACAATGTCGCTTGTGCGACGTCGTTAATAGCCGGCTAGAAGGTTGGCGTAGTCAGTCTCGCAACTGCGCGGGGCAGCAGTGTTACTTTAAATGAATTACGGGGCTTTTTATGCCAGACCCACGATTTTAAACATACCCGCACAAAATTGTGGCAAATAACCACAACGAGGGAGTCGCCATGAAGTGGACGGTGCAACAGCATATGCCTAGAACGGGGGATTGCCCGAGAAGCGGCTGGTGCATTTAAAATAACTGAAGGAATACAAGTCAATTAATCTAACACTTCGCGTAGCACGGGTATACGCCTGCTTCCATTGCGCGATAGACGCCCAGTGTGAGCTACAGGGTGCTCGCGCGCATAGTAATGTAGCGCAATCTCTAAACGCACGCATAAAATTTGTGCCGTATTCACGTCGGAATCTGCATTAATTCTAAGAGATAGTCATGCTTTCTGGATAGCTCGCGTGAATGGAATCCATGAGCGTTTATAACTGAGTGGTGACCAGTGAGTTCACCAAGCTGTACTTTTAATTATACCTAATGTCTTGCATATCCGAGTCAATTATTTCGCCCAAAGAAACTATGAATTCATAGCTTATCTTTCATGTGGGCGTGCGCCACGGCTCGCGCTACAGTGCTTTTATAGGCGTTTTTAAGCCGGATCATCGTGTTCCGCTATGTGTTTTAGTCATTCTGCGATTATATATTCCGAGCCGCATTTACTGCTTAAGAATAAGATCAGAACTTTGACTGTAACACTACGGCTCCTTTAACAAGGATGACTGCGTGCAGTATGAAGTTATCAAAATGACAGACGGCGTATTCCAACATTTCACGCGCAGGAATTTTATGCATGCGGCACTATAATAAAGGTCTATTGAATGCTCCGCAGTCGCAATGATTATCGCATAGTGCGTTGGTTGGCGCAAACATTGTTTTTCGTTCAGTGTGGTGATACGTTAATCAAGGGGGTGTTCAGCTGTCAAATGCGTATGAAAAAAAAAAACGTTCGGTGGGGGTTCCATATCGATTGCTAAGGCGACTTTGACGGCGAAATCTTCAATGCGTTGACGTCATTTAATTTGCGATTGTTTGCGTATGGTAATTAAATAGTAATTGGTCTTAATTCGGTTTTTCTTACTTGCTGTTACGGAGCCTTTGATTTTTATTAGTATGTACTGCTCTTTGGAACTCCTAGTCTTAATTTGGCGTGACCACTTTTATCACGGAGTCTCGAATTGATGAGTAGTCTCTATTACTGTTCGCAACCCTTTTAATTAATCGTAATTCTTAGTTAGTAATTCACTTTAGCACGCTTTAATAAAGGCGTGTGATGTCTGTATTGGTCTTAAAAATTACCCTAATTACTTTTAGTCTTTGGGACTCTTGAATTCTTAATTTTACGTACTTGGTGCCTAATTCACTTTTACGTGCTTTATTGAACGGTAGAGGTGTAGTATGCCGCTTTCTGATATTTGCTGCCGCAAGTGTTGTCGACGATGGTCACCATCCCCGACTAATGAGCCAGTTAAGCCATTCGCTTTAAAAGGCGCTAATGCCCATTAGCGCGCACGCACGAGCGCTTATGCTCCATCGCGTGCACGCGCAGACATAGCGTTTTAACCGGATTCGCACAGCCCCCCTCCTATGACAACGCTAGGCATCCAACGCTATTCTTTCGGAGCAAGGCAACACCTATTTAGGTGCACTGGGGAGCGAGGTGAGCTTGCTAGGGAGACCGCGCATGTGCAGACCCTGGCACTATTTCACCGCCGCGCTCCGCCGGCGAACGGCCACCGGTCCGGCGTTCCGAGTTATTTTGTGGGCACCTGTACAGTGTTGCACACGTGTAGCTGTTCAGTTTCGCCAGGTAATCCAACGAAATAGTGTGGCAGGAAGCAGCTTGAAGTGTTGTGCTTTTGCGCAGCCCAAGTCGCATCGAACCGCTCCGCTTGTCCCACGCGCGCAGGCAGAACCGATGCGAACAGTAGCTGCAGAATGTAGTTGAACGGGTTAATTGCGACCTGAGTGCTGGTAGCGCTGCTAATGACCATGCCTTATTAACGCGATCGCGTTAAGGGCCCCGCGGCCGAGAAAATAACCTCCAATCACGCAGGCCCTCCGAATATATTTAGGTACGTATAGTCTGGTGGTGGTGGTTACATCTTTATTGAAAATCATGGTGGGGTCTCGGGGTGGCCCCTGTTGGGGGCGACTCCCTCGGCCCAAGTGACGATAGTCTGTTTCACACTTAGGTGGAAATCTCGCATTGCATTTGGCACTGTGCCGTTCTCCCTCAAGGGCTGCAGAAGATAGCGTCAACCTTTCCCTTTCCTCAAGAACCACTTACTACGCATTGCATCGCGATGCGGCGAGCGCTGGAGTCGGGTGCCGGAAGTAGCTCGCGCAGACGGTCAAGGCGCGTTATCTTGAACCGCGTCGACTGCTACGGCGGCGCGCGCTGGCCGCATCGTCTAGAAGCGTGCTACTATCAAGGGCAGTTCATCGTTACTGCGGGCACTAAGCCTATAATGTCAACTAAACGTTGTGCGCACATTTTTGTCTCCTTGTCGCTGCGTATTACGGTAGCACACGCAGTGAAGAAATAGGCGCGCACGCACTCAGTATCTCGGCCTTTCGAATGAACAAACGAAGCGTGCTGCGAAAAGAACTGTGTAGAACCCCATTTTTGCCAATGAAGGCTCAGAGGTTGGCGTCGCACAACATTTAGCTAACATTATCGGCTCAGTGCCCGCAGTAACGATGAACTGCCCTTGACAGTAAGTAGCACGCTTCTCGACGATGCGCCCTGCGCGCGCCGCCGTAGCAAGTCGACGCGGTTCAAGATAACGCGCCTCGACCGTCTGCACCTGCGCGAGCTACTTCCGGCACCCGACTCCAGCGCTCGCCGCATCGCGATGCAATGCGCTCCGAGATTTCCCCTAAGTGTGGAACACTGTACATGTGTATGCCACGCCTTCTTAATGACATGCGGTATATGTGGGTTATATTGCCACAC
The DNA here is from genome assembly GCF_013339745.2 of Dermacentor silvarum. Lineage (NCBI taxonomy): Eukaryota > Metazoa > Arthropoda > Arachnida > Ixodida > Ixodidae > Dermacentor > Dermacentor silvarum. The sequence goes on from NC_051159.1 coordinate 168,711,556, forward strand.
CATTCTATCTCTAATGTTGCTCATACCTTGTCTTGCATTCTTGACAAAGCTATTCGTCGGAATTTTGAGCATGACAATGCACAAACAAATGTCATGAAACCAAACACCCACAGCGCATGCCTTTTATGTTAAATATTCTGAGAGTGAAATATTATTGAACAAGGAATTAAACCAGCGAAGATGCATAGAGAGCAAAGAAGCACACAGGAAGATCCTAGTTGAGTCGGTTGATGGTAAAACCAGCATCATCCTGTGCTCTTTGCTCTGCGTATGCGTCTAGTTAACTTGTTTAATTCCTTGCTTAATATGTACCAACTCGCCCGGCACTTGACCTTACTGCGTCCATGCCTTATTGTTTCAGAATCTTGACCTCTGCTTTCGGTGTGCGGCCCACGAGTAGGATGTCCATCGTGCTGCTCTACGTTTGCCATCCTCCCAACGTCCCCATACAGGAGATGGCCTTGAGCACCACTTGTACCGTGGCCGACCGCGCTGCTCATCATCCTGCTCCACTACGTGTAAGTACTCCGTACCCATGACATATACTACGGCTGTCCTCGAGTGGTTAAAAATAAGCCTCGTGGTTTCATTTTCAATTTTTCAGTGTAATCTTCGCTTCTAGTTCCAAATATTTGCTTTAAACTCATTTGGAAAATATACGACAAAGGGAAAAGCAACCGAGGGAAACCAGCGACTAAACATGCTTGTCTTTATCCGACTCGGTCCCTATCCTCAATATTTTGTACACCAGAAAGACAACGGTAACATACCGTTGTCGCTAAAATAAAAGTGAATGGAATATAAAGTTGGATGCACTCTAGCAATCAACTAACTCTCATGAGGTGAACAGAGTTCAGGACATCGCATACTTAAACAACTTAACGTACTATAAGAAATTAGGCAAACAAAACCGACGAACCGATTCTTGCGTAAGTTTAAGTACACAGCAAAAATAGCCTGGCATCAAAAAAGAAAATTGCCATGGTTTGTGTTACCTAAGCCTTGAGGAAAGAAATTATCAACAGGAAGATTGGTCCCTTCAGATCTATCTAAAGTAGCTTTCTCAAACGTCTCGGGAGCACTGCTATCTGAATGAATTTCAAGATAACTTTCATTCAAGAAATCCGAGATCTAGAAGCTAAGGCTGTCTGCCATAATTTGTCCCTTTTTTATTAAATGTATTTAGAAGAGGTTGGTGCCTATGTTTCGCCAGCTACTCATCTTCTCTTGCATGATAGTTGTCCTCGGAATGTTGTCAAAAATCACAAAACTGGACTAATAAGCACATGTACAAACATTCACGTACTAAGTCTTAACTGAAGTATAAATAAATTTTCGCGCAGCAGAAGAGTTCACATAACATAAATAGTCGCAAAACTGAAGTGTTCACACGCAACACGCGAGTTCAGAAAGCATAAATGTTCTCAAAACCAAGTTCACAAAGATGTTGGGCACTTGCGAATTAGGTCCTTCTTGAATGCCGTGCTCTAAATACAAGTCTTGCGCGCAGACACAAATACTACATGAACACGTGTAATCAAGAGTGCATGTTAATAGCAATGCCAGCAATAACTAATATCTGACTTGGTATTCTTGTGATATTTTTGATTCCTCAAAAAATTGCACTAAGGCGCGCGCAGCGATGTTTTGTAGTTTTTCTGTCGGCCATGGATACAAAATTTTTCCTATGGATAGTGGCCGTCCATCCAAGCCATGTAGTTTTTCTGAAAGCTTCTTACGGGGAGCATGTTTTTTACAGTGTATGTGTTCTACGTCTTCAGCCTTTTCACATGAGCATGTAGCACTTAGTTTTTCTTATCCTATACAGGAAGCATTTAGTATAGGCAGTGCCTAGCCGAAGCCTATGTACTGTTTAAACCGATCGGTTAATTTTAAACGGAATACTGAGTTCTATTTCAGGATCGATATTTATAATTGGGAGTTCTGCGCATCATTTATGAACCAAGTTTGAACCAAATTGAACCAAGTTTGAACAATCATTTATGAACCAAATGTGTCCTTAGCTAATCGATAACATTCCTGAGCTGGAAAGTTTTTATCAGGTTTAATTTTTGTGGAACTCAACCTCGGTATAAACACAGGGTGTTTCAGCTAACACTTCAAAATTTTTTAAGTTGCCTGTGGCAGATATCACAATTTTACTTCATGAGCGGTTCTGCTCGAAGATGCGGACATTACTCGCTCAAGAAAATTGAAATGCACAATCGATTAATTAACAATAAATGACAAATTTTTTTACTAATTACCTTACGGCCCATATTGCAATTCGCAACTTCTAGCCGTGCAGTTCGCAAGGCGGAACCACTTGGAACGAATTCTCAGTATGACGGCAGTTTCGAGATGTTAATTCCCGAAATTTGCGGAGAAATGCATTGTCGTTCCGGTTACTTTTGTGCTTCAGTGCATAAAACGACGTTTTAAGAAAGTAACTGGAACACCAGTGCCAGTGTCAAAAATCGCAAAACTGGACTAAGCACATGTACATTTCGATTCCCACCGCCGCCGGGCACCCACTGGTTCAAAAGGGTACAAGCGTACCCCCTGGCGTTCGGCTTCCTTCAGGGGTGATACGCTTGGGAAAGGAGCCTGCGCCCTGAATTCCCGTCGAAACCAACGTGAGCACGGAATTCCCTCCAAGTTCGGGAATTAATCTCGAAACTGGTGTCATCCTGAGAATTCGTTCCAAGTGGATCTGCCTTGCGAACTCAACGGCTAGAATTTGTGAATTGCAATATGGGTTATAAGTTAATTAAAAACTTCGTGAATTAGTCAAGCTCAAGTGTTTTGTTGATCACATGACGATACGTACAATGTGTATGATTTAAAGGTGGGGCCCTATAACTCGTAGTTGTGAAAGAGGCCCCTATGTAGTATGCTGTTGTATAAACGCTAGAGCGCGTGAGCGAAAAAAAAAAAAAAAAAAAAAGCTCCGACAGTACAAATATGGTACATACTCGTTAAGGAAGTGACGCAAGCACAAAAGCAAAGGTTAGTTTTGTAGCTGATTGTTGTGCTCTTAGATCTGTTAGTGATTTATTCCAGAGCTGTGAAGCGGCATGCGAGAATGTAAATGATCCATAATTAGTGCGAGATTTTGGAATGGTTTGAGTTTTCGAGGTTACTGATCGTCATGGGTAGGTAGTATTTTAATTCATTTTTACAGGACATAAATATAGGCAGATGATGATCATAGTGTAATTGTGCATGATATTGTAAAGCAAAACGAGAACGTAGTAATCGGTGCAATGTTTCTCGGGTAGTATATTAAGTAATGGGTAGGCGAATGCGAACGAGTCCGTTCTTTTAGGAAGAGAATAGCTCGAAGCGCTGTATTTTGTGCTGCAATAATTGGTAGTCAAGTGCTGGGCTACGTGATTACGTATATGGTAATAGCATACGTAGTATACGAATGTCTGAAATTGACAGAGTACAAAGTGACAGTGACAAAGAAAAATGTAACGTAATACAGTATTGGGATTTTCGTATAGAGGATTAGTGTAGTTTCATTTTGCTACTCTAAAAACAGTTGCACCCTTTGGGGCGTATTTTTGCCACAGAAAAATAAGTCATCTGACTTGCGTGGCTTTCCTTTAACGCTGTGCGCTCGAACGACAAGAGCGTTATCAGCGTGACACAGCGTTCCCGACAGGAAAGTAGCAAGTGCAGTTTTCAAGATAGGAAACGCAAGCAAGACAGATGACGATTATTGTTGTGTGGCAAAAATGCACCCCAAAGGGTTCAACTGTTAGATTGTACCACTTTATTTAACTGTCGGAGTTAATGAATTTAGGAAATTTGCAGGTGCAAGTTGGAATCGGCTGGCGCAAAACAGAGGTAATTGGGGATCGCAGGGAGGTGCCTTTGTCTTGCAGTGGACATATAGGCTGATGAGTTAACTGTCGAGGTATACGCCTAAAACATTCGTCTCCTTAACCCTTTGCAAATGAGAATTGAAGTTTAATAATTTCGTGTTCATTAGTCAAGTACTTTTTACAACGAAAACCAAGGTCTTAAAACAATTATTAAACCTCCTTGGTGAAAGCTTTAGGAACTTTGTGTTTGCGAGAAGACAGACTGAAGCCAGATAGTTTTAGCAGGACATCATTTACTTGTTTTTTTTTTGTTTTTTTTTTTGTAAAGATCTGTTTCCGTACCAGCTGTCGGAAAAATATTGGTATCGCCCACATATCAAATGCGGTCGATTGTGCATTTCAATTTTTTGTGCAAGTAATGCCCGCCTCTGCGAATAGACCAGCTCCTGAACTAGAATTGTGCTATCTGCCTCGGGCAACCTGTAAAAATTTACGTGTTCACTGAAACGCCCTGTATATACAGGGTTCTTTCTTTTTTTTAGTTGCACTAAATTTTTAAAATTAGAAATGCATATCTTGGTCACGTTATGTTTACCATTCGAGTGTACGGATTGGCGGCCTCTAGATACGGAGCAATTTCCGCACTGACGTGCGGGGGAGGGCGTGCGGGGGAGGGCGGCGACATCGAGGACACGGACGCTCTTTTTGCGGCCAGTTTCGGTTTCGAGGAGCCTGCCAAGGGGAACTAATTGTTCGCGTAGCTCCCACGTGAACTCCGCTATTCAAAATTTGATCGTTGGGATAGGTAGCGTCGAGGACGGGCCCCAAAGTACTCATTTTCTGTAGCCACCTATTCATAATTAGAAAGCTAATAGCGTAACTTCGTTAATTACGCAGGTAAGTGCGGAAATTTCTCTATCTAGAGGCCGCCAATCCGTACACTCGAATGGTAAACATAACGTGACCAAGATATATATTTTTCTAATTAAAAAATTTTGGTGCAGCTAAAATAAACCACCCTGTATACATGTCGCCAGTCCGCACGTGTAGATTGCTTACGAATAGCAGCTTGTAACGATTATAAATGTCCCTTGTAGAGTCCGTGTCGTGTTCCCCAAACTTCCAAGCACACGGCTTGTCTTTTTGCAACTTCTCTAGCCTTTTAACATTGCTAGTAGTTGTATTCTCATGGGGCACATTACAGCATCTGTGATTGTATCAAGGAAAAATGCTTGGCCTCACCTAGCTGGTATTTGGTGTCTCGTCCTTCCGAAAGCGCCTATTATGCGTGACAGCTTCGTGTTTGAACTGTTAACATACTCATTCCCAGATACTCATGAAAAACAATACAAAAATATTACTGTTCATGTGCTCTATATTATCGATATAATGACTAAAAGGAATATTTACTCCCGTGCTTCGAGACCTTAATTCGCACTTTGTTTTACGGACATTCAGCAGAAGCTCGTTTACATCTAGCAACTTCGACGAGTCTCCTAACCACATATTTACTTTTATCTCTGTTAATTCATCACACACACAAAAAAAAGCCGGCAGATCCCACGCCCTGTGGGAATCGATGTTATGCGAAGCAGTGTGCACATGATCATGAGAGCACACGATCATGAGAGCACAAAGACGTAGGCGGCGGTTTCGTGAATGTCATGATATGCCTGTCATGTAGGTCATGTCACGAGTCCTCAGGCGTCCCTTTAGCTACACCTAAGAGACCTTACGGCAAAAGCCTTAGTCATGCACGTGACTATGGCTTCGACCATCCACATTTAGCCTTTTACTCCACTTAGTACCACATCTGAGTCCATTCCATTGGTTTTTGTGTTAATCTTTCTTCGCTGAGCCATTGTCATTTTTGCTGTCATGCTCATGACTACGAGTTCTACCGTCATGCGTTAGTGTTTCCTTCACTTAGTGCCCACGTCCGATCCCATTCTAGTGGTTTTTAGTGTTAATCTTCTTTCGCTGAATCATTGTCATTTAGGTTGCTGTTTCATGACCTTCATGACACGCATGTCATGACCTATCATTTATGTTCGCCATACACTCTTCTCATACTATGTCAACTTTGGTGCATACCAAGTTAACTAAACGGCCGTGAGAGCACGAAGACGTAGGCGGCTAGATACTGTCAAAGTGGCAAATGGTCGCAAAGAAATGCTTCGCATTTAAACATTCGCGTCAACCGTGTACAAAAGCACTTTTTCGGTTAGTTGTATACAAGTGATATCATGCATATATAAAGGAAAACCAAAGGCTGCACTAATGAGCCTTGTGGTGCACCTGTAGTCACCGAGATTACACTGGGTTTATAATCGTCCAGTGTAGCATATCGCTTACCATTTTGCAGATAGCTTCTAAGCAGGTCTATCCTGCACCTTCTAATTACGTAAAACTGCTTACTGAAAAGTACTGACTGAATGGAACGGCTTTCTTAGGTCTAGAAATGTTGCCACTGTACACAACCTTTGTTCGATATTTATTATAAGCTCCTTTGTTTGCAGTAGGGCTAGCTCAGTTCATTTATCCTGTCGACAACCAAGTTGGGGTGGCGAAATTTATGCTTCTTAAAAAAAAAACGAGGAATGTTTCGTGCAGTGCACGTTCAGATATATTAGTGGAAATGCCAAGTATGAATATTGTTGTTTCAGGATCCCAACGTCTGCTTTCGATTGCGGCCTAAGAGCAGGAAGGACATCAGTGTGCCGCTCCTTGCCATCCTCCCAATGTCCCACAGGGGATGGCCTTGGGCACCACTCGCACCGTGGCAGACCGTGTTTGTTACATTGCATTCCCTCACCGATGGCGTCCTGCAGGCATACGGGACTTGGTCCTACTACTGGTGAGTATCGCGTACACGCGACTCGTACATAGTATCTGTCCTTGAGTGGTTATTAAGCCCTCTGTCGTTTCATGTTTCCAGATGTTCGTTTTCGATGGCGGTGCACCAGGACATTCCAGACAGTGTTTCCAAAAGGTGGGACATTGTTTGTTGACGTCGGAAATTTCTGTCCATTTTTTTTTTTTTTTTTTTTGTGGTGCAGGGTACCAGCGGTGGCACTAGTAATTGCATTTGTTAGTAGCCACTCGAAATCCAGTCAATGGGACATGCCCTAACCCTTACAGACGCTGTTTTGCATATTTTATAAATGTGAGCATCGTACGTGTGGCCAGCTTTCGTTAAGCTTTCTACAGCTGACAGAAGTTGCAAAGACAGACATTGCATAAGGCTCACGTAAGTGACTTTAGTGAGTCTGGTGGTGGTTGCAGTGCAGGTAAGACCAAATGTTGGAAGAACTGTCAGCGTCGCTACTTGAAGGATCCTTTGTTAAAGGGTAGAGTGGCTTCAGTTAAGGGTAACGACTGCTAGCTTCATGCGTTTTGTGCCATCATCTGGCCGCGAGGCCGGTTATGGGAGGGAGTGGGGGCGACGCTGTGCTGCGGCACCAAATGCGTATCTTGCAACCGGGTGCAAGGGGAACTGGCGACGCAATCTCCCACGCGAAAGGAGGAAAACTGGAAGGCTGCGCGGGAGGGAGGGTGGCTTCTTCTCTGCCAACACCTATGCTCACTCATGAGTGCACTCAGTCGCACTCGTTTCACAGGCGGGAGTGCGAGGGAGTGTGCCAGTGCGAGTGCCAGTGGAAAAATTTTGGTGAGTGAGTGTAAGTTTTCTCCCTCACTGCCGACCTATGCCCGTGAGCAAAAGTATACGGACCGCAGGGTCACCGAAAAAAAATTTCTAGTAATTAACAAACGTAAATTTGACAAGTACACTGAAAAGTTCGCAATGCCAAGTTTAGACTGCAGTCCTCAATTTCAAGTTGCGCTCACCGGCAGGGGAAAAACTCGGCTTTATCGCGCAACCCCTGGTCCGCATACTTTTGCTCACGGGTGGGCTTCGCGCCGGTAAGGGCTCCCAGTGTTGTCGCGCGCACCGTATCTTGCAAGCGATCTCCACACGACTCTGACCTTTGTATGCGCCGTGCATTCGCCGCTCAGTTTCCGTTGAAGCGATAGACCGCACGAACCTTCGCTCGCTTCGGCGGCTGTGCTTGCTGCCAGCGTTTTGACAGTGGTTGTCCGCGGTCATCGAGTGTGACCTATTCATGTTTGCTTGTGCGCGCTGACGTCACGCTTGTTAATTGAGTTAGTAAGCGAATGTGTCAGTTTATGCAGCCGATAAAACTACTCACTACTCTCTATTAATTTGCTATCGCATTTGATGCTTCGCCTGTCGGGCGAAACTGCGACATTTTCATCAAGGCACTGCACATGGTTTCACAACTCGTTTTAAATGGCCGGTCACACAGGAACATATATGTGAGACTCAAGCTTGTTCGAAATTTGCCTGTCGAATGGGTATTAATTTCTTTCACGTCAGTGTGGAAGGGATTGATTATAACTGCAGATGCCCCAAAAGTGACTTTCTCGCTGCTTTTTTCTGAATAAACGTGTGCATTTGGTAAAGCAACGGGAAATTTCGCCCGGCAAGTTGGCAGAAATACACGTGGCAATTTTGCTGCGCTGGTTCCAGCACTAACCCATAATTGCATATTCTTGCCTACATTCCAGATGAGATCGCATTGAGCAGCAATCGTCCCACGGCTGCTCACCTGAGCACATCGGCCCATAACTGTGGACATCGAAGTCTGAGCGTGGCCACAAACCGAGGACCTGCGGAGCAGCCCCTCGTCACAGCGAGCTTCTTTCATCGCGACGAGCTTAAATGCTCAACAAGTAAAATGGCAGATGGTCCCCAAGCTGGCGAGGGTGGCGCACGCCTTAGCGAAGTTACCTGTTCCACCAGTTACCTCTCGCTAGGATTGTATAGCTACATTTGAAAATTACGGAAAGTTAATTTTGTTGCTTAACTGTAAGCCCGAGAGTTTCGTGGGCATGGCTGCGACCACATGGGTCTCCCCCGTGCCGGAATCGAAGAGGACGGGCCACCGTGTTCGGGGTGGCGGCGTGTGTAGCTTCAGGCTTAGCGGACACACAGTTTAGCTCACACTAGGCAGGCTAGCTGATAGCGTCCTCTTTTCGACTGCGGCAAGGACATGGACCCGTTCCGAATTGCACTGCGACCCGACCACTATTTCGTGACAAGGTAGCCCGGGCGCGTCAGTGCTATCGAGCGAAATGTGGATTCGGGGAGCACTCGGAATTACCTCGCCAGCTTTTAGCTACTAATCCTGCTTAATGCAGCCCTCGACGCCGGACGTCGTCTGCTGTCCACATCGGAGCTCGGCCGGGCAGCAGCCACAGTAAGCGAGCCGTTTCGTTGCCGTTGTTGCGGTTCGTTTTTTCCGTGTGTACTTACTGCCCTCGCTGTCTTCCAGAGGATCACTCGTACCGCGGTCTACCGTGTTCCGTTGTCGGTATGGTCTTGCTGGCAGGCGAGACCCTTGGTCATCGCCCTGCACTACTACGGGTAAGTACCACGTTCAGACGAAATAGTAGTTCTACAGCTATGTCCTGGAGTGGTTAAAAAAAGCCTTGTTGTCGTCCCAGGATCCCAACGTTTGCTTTCGATTGCGGCCCACGAGTAGCAAGGATATCCAGTGTGCTGCTCCACGTTTGCCATCCTCCCAACGTCCTTCCACGGGAGATGGCCTTGAGCACCACGCGTACCGTGGCTGGGCGCGTCGGCTCCATTGCATTCTACCACCCATGGCGTCCTGCTGGCCGACGGGACTTGGTTTGGAGCCCAGCTACTATACTGGTATATACCACTTACACACGATTCGCACTACCACTATGTCCTCGTATTATAATTTACAATACTGCCTCTATCGACTGGATAGCTGGTGGGCATACTGCAGGCACTTTCGCGCTCAGACCTAGAACGCTCGCCCGCTTTACCACGCGTCTTCATTTCGTAGCTCTTACTGAGCGCTGTAGTACATAAAAAAATGACAATGAAGAACCAAAACTGTGCGCGCACTATCGGTATCGATGTAAGCGAAGTCTTCTGTGCTGTTTGCTTTGATTGACGATACTTTGCGGCGATGCTTACGTCGAATGAACATCGCATAGTGTTAAATCTGGCCGCTTCGCTGCAGCTTTAGTAGGGAGTATTCTAACATTTGATCACTTGTCTGCATTGGTTGGCGCAAACATTCAATTTTTCTTTCAGTGTGGTTGTTCTTGTTCTTCTTCTTTGTAGTTTTGGCACGTAAAACCCCAGTTTTGATTATGATGCACGCCGTAGTCAAAGGGGGGTGTTCAGCTGCGAGTTAAATGCGTATATATATTAAAAAAAACGTTCAGTTGGGTCCCATGACGGCTTTGACGGCGAAACTTTAATGAGTTTACGTCATTTCATTTGCGATTGTTTGCTTATGTTAGATAATTAAACTACTAATTGGTCGTAATTCGGTTTAATTTTCTTGCTAGGTTGCTGTTACGGAGTTTTTAATTGATTCTTATTAGCATGTACTGCTCTATGGAACTGTCTTAATTTGGCGTGATCAGTCGTACCATGGAGTCTCGAATTGATGTCAATTAGTCTCTATTACTGTTCGCAACCCTTAATTACTTGTTATTATTCATAATTATTAATTCTTTAGTACGCTTTAATAAATGTGTCGTATGATGCTTGTGTATTGGTCTTGTTAATTACCCTACTTACTTTTAATTCTTGGGACTCTTGAATGACTGTTAATTTTTTAGCTACTTGTTACTTAATTCACTTTTACATGATTTATTTAATGGTAGAGGTGTAGTAAGCCGCTTTCTGATTTTTGCCACAGCAAGTGTTGTCCACGATGGTCACCATCCGCGACTAATGAGCCAGTGAAGCATTTCGCTTTAAAAGGCGCCGATGCCCATTAACGCGCACGCACGAGCGCTCATGCTCCATCGCGTGCACACGCGCGCTCACAGCGTTTGAGACGGCACTCGCACAGCCCCCCCCCCCCCCCCACCCTGAGACAAGGCTAAAAGGCAGCCAACGCTACTCTTTTGGAGCAAGGCAACACCTATTTAGATGCACTAGGGTCCGAGGCGAGCTTGCTAGGGAGACCGCGCATGCGCAGACCCTGGCACTACATCTAGCGCCAGGAATCGCTAATAAATGCACGCGTTTACTAGATTACTATGCATTTTACTACCTCCTGACTAGTTCTGTACAAGCCAGCGGCTAGTAAAGCTAGTAAGTGCTGCCTTTTCTAGCCAGAAATGCTTAGCCACTACTACCTTGTCTGGCCTTGGCCTATTATGCTGTGATTGTGAGTCTTTTGCGAAACTGAAACTGTAGTGTTCATTATGCTGGACTAACAGTTATGTGTGAGGTCGTAGCACACACATGTACGGACAATAGGCTTTAGACATTTGTGCACGAAGCTTTGATTATTTAACCAAATACATAGGTGCTCACCGGTGCCACATGTGCTCCCTACAACTAGGCCTATAAATCGTGAAGTAGCTCTTTCAGTAAATGTTGCGTAGCACCTTGGTCGTTTTGTATGTGTCCTTGTTTGTCGCTGCTTGTTGGAGATATGTAGTACATTCTTACCCTGGAGTCATCGCACTGCCTTAATAATGTCCCTGGTAAATGTTACATGTATATACAATCAAATAATGCCTTAATATGCAACGAAAGGATGCGGTTTTTTTTATGTATTTTATTTTCCTATGCTTTTACATACCATCGACTTCATATGACAACGCAAGGGCACTATAAGTGGAGTAGGCCCCATGCATTGTATTGCAGGTAATTATATCTCAGTTGCGTTAGTAACTACACTACTGAGGTAGTATTTAGTTAGTACTAAGTTAATGCTTTTTTTCTAGCTTCAGCAGGTAGTGAAAAGTACTCACCATCATTTTACTATCTGCACTTAGAAAGTAGTGCTTTTTAGGACTAGTAACGTGTTAGTATTTATTTAGTGAAAATTACCTTTTTTTTAAGAGTACTTCACCGGCGCAAGGCCACTGGTCCGGCGTTCCGAGTTAATTTGTGGGCACGCCGGGGGGTGAGGTTACCTCAAGCCGCGTCTTTGCGGTTTTTTCCCTCATCCACCTCCATTTACCACTCCTCTGTAAGTGTGTGTGTGTGTGTGTGTGTGTGTGTGTGTGTGTGTGTGTGTGTGTGTAAATGGAAATCAACAAATCGAATCACCTGTACAATGTTGCACACATGTAGCTGTTCAGAGTTGCTCCAGGTAATCGAACGAAATAGTCTGGCAGGAAGCAGTTTGTGGCGTCGTGCTCTTGCGCAGCCCAGGGCTCATCGAACCACTCCACTTGTTCCACGCGCGCAGGCAGAACCGACGCGAGCAGTAGCTTCAGAATGTAGTTAAACGGGTTCATTGCCACCTGAGTGCTGGTAGTGCTGCTAATGCCCATACCTTATTGAACAAGGAATTAAACCAGCGAAGACGCATACAGAGCAAAGAAGCACACGGGGAGATCCTAGTTGAGTCAGTTGATGGTAAAACCCGCATCGTCCTGTGTTATGTTCTGCGTATGCGTCTAGTTAACTGTAGTTCCTTGTTCAATATGTACCAACTCGCCCGGTACTTAACGTTACTGCGTCCATGCTTTATTGTTTCAGAATCTTGACCTCTGCTTTCGGTTGCGGCCCACGAGTAGGATGTCCATCGTGCTGCTCCACGTTTACCATCCTCCCAACGTCCCCATACAGGAGATGGCCTTGAGCACCACTTGTACCGTGGCCGACCGCGCTCCATCGTCGGTGTGCGGTCTTGCTGGCAGACGAAGACTGCTGATCGCCCTGCACCACTATGCGTGTATGTATTCCCTACCCGTGACTTGTACTACGGCTGTCCTCGAGTGGTTAAAGACACGCCTCGTGGTTTCATTTTCAGTTTTTCAGTGTAATCTTCGCTTCTAGTTACAAATATTCGTTTTATACTTATTCGTAAAGCAGATATTCGACAAAGGGGGAAAAGCAACCGAGGAAAACCAGGTAATGAACATGCTTGTCTGTACCGGACTGGGCCCCTGTCCTCGATATATTGTACACCCGAGCGACAACGGTAACATGTCATTATCACTAATATAAAAGTAAATGGAACAAATTTTGCTGCACTCTAGCAATATCGCGAAATGCATACAGAAAATGCATCTATCGTGCGGTAGTGTCAAGGCATCGCATACTTCAACAACTTAACATTCTATAATCAATTAGGCAAGGAAAACCGCCAAGTACAAATACACAGCAAAAGTATCTTGGCGTCCAAAAAAGAAAATTGCATAACTTTTAATAGCTAAGCCCTCGGGAAAGAAGTTTCAAGAGCAAGATCGGTCCCTTAACAGATCTCTATAAAATAGCTTTTTGAAATGTATCGGGCACTGTGCTTGCTGAATTTGAACTGGAAAGCTTTTATCAAGCTGTTTCTAATTTTTTGGATCTCTTACCCTCAGTATAAATGTATGTCGAGAGACCGTACGTGTAGTTTGCTTACGAGTGCAGTTTGTGCCGATCATGAAAATCCCTTGTGTCCGCGTTTCCCTAACTTAAAAGCGCACGGCTTGACTTCTTTTGTAATTGCAACTTGGCTAGCCTTTTGATGTTGATAGTAGTTGTGCCCCATATGAGAATGCAATACAGCATCTGTGCTTGTATCAAAAAAAGAAAAAAAAAGACGGCCTCACCTATCTGGCATTTCGTGTCTCGGCCTTCTTAAAGCGCCTATTTTTTATTCGGAACACCTTACAGGCCCAGTAATTCCAAGAAAAGATACTTAGCCAAATATTGCAAAAAAGCAAAGTGCAACATCTTTATACAATATTAACACGTAACTAATTCGTTATCACGGAATGTTTCACAATTAGAGATGGATGCAATGTGATCCGGAAGACCGTTCCAATGTGCAATAGCTCTAGGTAGTGGTGATCAGTTAAATGCCTGCGTTTGACCCTGAATGCACATGAAACAGAGTGCATTGTGAATGCGCCGAGATGTGCGCACAGTAACATAAAGCTGCAAACATTGAAATTTTTTACTATAAATGTAGTACCTGGGAAAGACAAAAGAGCAATGACACGGCGATCTTCCAATGACAAATGCAAGGTCTTGTTTTATTCGGGTAATGCTTGAATGATAGTCGTAGTTACCAGACATGAATCCGGCTGCCCTATTTTGGTGGTGCTATCACCCCCTTGTCTTTGTATTTCGCAGCTTTATTTAAAGGCAATTACAAGACGCTCCATCAATGGTACTTAATTCAACACTTCAGTCAGCCATTTTTAAATGGGGTCTACAACTTTCGTATTGGCGCTTTCTTGGCGAAGCCAATATTCAAAAAGTTAGGCAATAAGTTTATGCTAATTCACCTTGCAAAACGGAAAACATACCGCAGACTACGACACGCGATCCTCGACACCACTGAGTTGGCTTTAACCTCCTAGCACACTCCGTTGTTTAAAAAAAAATATTGGCAGCTTTTAGCTGGGACACCCTGTATAAAGGAAACCAAAGCTAATGAGCCTTGTGATGCACCTGTAGTCACTCAGATTACACCGGGTTCGTAATCGTCCAGTGTAGCATATTGCTTACCATTTTGCAGATAGCTTCTAAGCAGGTCTATCCTGCACCTTCTAATTCCGTAAGACTGCTTACTGAAAAGTACTGACTGTATGGAAAGGCTTTCTTAGGTCCAGAAATGTTGCCACTGTACACAACCTTTGTTCGATATTATTATAAGCTCCTTTGTTTGCAGTAGGGCTAGCTCAGTTCATTTATCCTGTCGACAACCAAGTTGCGGTGGTGAAATTTATGCTTCTTAAAAAACCCGAGGAATATTTCGTGCAGTGTACGTTCAGATATATTAGTGGAAATGCCGAAGTATGAATATTGTTGTTTCAGGATCCCAACGTCTGCTTTCGATTGCGGCCTACGAGCAGGAAGGACATCAGTGTGCCGCTCCTTGCCATCCTCCCAATGTCCCACAGGCGATGGCCTTGGGCACCACTCGCACCGTGGCAGACCGTGTTTGTTACATTGCATTCCCTCACCGATTGCGTCCTGCAGGCAGACGGGACTTGGTCCTACTACTGGTGAGTATCGCGTACACGCGACTCGTACATAGTATCTGTCCTTGAGTGGTTATTAAGCCCTCTGTCGTTTCATGTTTCCAGATGTTCGTTTTCGATGGCGGTGCACCAGGACATTCCAGACAGTGTTTCCAAAAGGTGGGACATTGTTTGTTGACGTCAGAAATTTTTGTCCATTTTTTTTTTTGTGGTGCAGGGTACCAGCGGTGGCACTAGTAATTGCATTTGTTAGTAGCCAATCGAAATCCAGTCAATGCGACATGCCCTAACCGTTACAGACGCTGTTTTGCATATTTTCTAAATGTGAGCATCGTACGTGTGGCCAGCTTTCGTTATGCTTTCTACAGCTGACAGAAGTTGCAAAGACAGACGTTGCATAAGGCTCACGTAAGTGACTTTAGTGAGTCTGGTGGTGGTTGCAGTGCAGGTAAGACCAAATGTTGGAAGAACTGTCAGCGACGCTACTTGAAGGATCCTTTGTTAAAGGGTAGAGTGGCTTCAGTTAAGGGTAACGACTGCTAGCTTCATGCGTTTTGTGACATCATTTGGCCGTGGGGCCGGGTATGGGAGGGAGTGGGGGCGACGCTGTGCTGCGGCACCAAATGCGTATCTTGCAACCGGGTGCAAGGGGAACTGGCGACGCAATCTCCCACGCGAAAGGAAGAAAACGGCAAGGCTGCGCGGGAGGGAGGGGGCTTCTACTCTGCCAACACCCGTGAGCATAGGTAGGCGCACTCGCTCATGAGTGCACTCAGTCGCACTCGTTTCACAGGCGGGAGTGCGAGGGAGTGTGCCAGTGTGCGGTGCCTGGAAAAATTTTGGTGAGTGAGTGTAAGTTTTCTCCCTCACTGCCGACCTATGCCCGTGAGCAAAAGTATACGGACCACGGGGTCACCGGAAAAAATGCAAATTTCTCGTAATTAACAAACGTAAATTTGACGAGTACACTGAAAAGTTCGCAATGCCAAGTTTACACTGCAATCCTCAATTTCAAGTTGCTGCTCACCGACAGGGGAAAAACTCGGCTTTATCGCGCAATCCCTGGTCCGCATACTTTTGCTCGCGGGTGGGCTTCGCGCCGGTAAGGGCTCCCAGTGTTGTCGCGCGCACCGTATCTTGCAAGCGATCTCCACACGGCTCTGACCTTTGTATGCGCCGTGCATTCGCCGCTCAGTTTCCGTTGAAGCGATAGACCGCACGAACCTTCGCTCGCTTCGGCGGCTGTGCTTGCTGCCAGCGTTTTGACAGTGGTTGTCCGCGGTCATCGAGTGTGATCTATTCATGTTTGCTTGTGCGCGCTGACGTCACGCTTGTTAATTGAGTTAGTAAGCGAATGTGTCAGTTTATGCAGCCGATAAAACTACTCACTACTCCGAAAACTACTATCACTACTCTCTACTAATTTGCTATCGCATTTGATGCTTCGCCTGTCGGGCGAAACTGCGACATTTTCATCAAGGCACTGCACATGGTTTCACAACTCGTTTTAAATGGCCGGTCACACAGGAACATATGTGGGACTCAAGCTTGTTCGAAATTTGCCTGTCGAATGGGTATTAATTTCTTTCTCGTCAGTGTGGAAGGGATTGATTATAACTGCAGGTGCCCAAAAAGTGACTTTCTCGCAGCTTATTTTTCTGAATAAACGTGTGCATTTGGTAAAGCAACGGGGAAATTTCGCCCGTGAAGGTGGCAGAAATACACGTGGCAATTTTGCTGCGCTGGTTCCAGCACTAACCTGGAATTGCATATTCTTTCCTACATTCCAGATGAGATCGCATTGAGCAGCAATCGTCCCACGGCAGCTCACCTGAGCACATCGGCCCGCAACTGTGGACATCGAAGTCTGAGCGTGGCCACAAACCGAGGACCTTCGGAGCAACCCCTCCTCACAGCGAGCGTCTTTCTTCGCGACGAGCTTAAATGCTCAACAAGTAAAATGCCAGATGGTCCCCAAGCTGGTGAGGGTGGCGCACGCCTTAGCGAAGTTACCTGTTCAGTTCCACCAGTTACTGCTCGCTAGGATTGTATAGCAACATTTGAAAATTACGGAAAGTTATTTGTTGCTTAACTGTAAGCCCGAGAGTTTCGTGGGCATGGCTGCGACCACATGGGTCTCCCCCGTGCCGGAATCGAAGAGGACGGGCCACCGTGTTCGGGGTGGCGGCGTGTGTAGCTTCAGGCTTAGCGGACACACAGTTTAGCTCACACTAGGCAGGCTAGCTGATAGCGTCCTCTTTTCGACTGCGGCAAGGACATGGACCCGTTCCGAATTGCACTGCGACCCGACCACTATTTCGTGACAAGGTAGCCCGGGCGCGTCAGTGCTATCGAGCGAAATGTGGATTCGGGGAGCACTCGGAATTACCTCGCCAGCTTTTAGCTACTAATCCTGCTTAATGCAGCCCTCGACGCCGGACGTCGTCTGCTGTCCACATCGGAGCTCGGCCGGGCAGCAGCCACAGTAAGCGAGCCGTTTCGTTGCCGTTGTTGCGGTTCGTTTTTTCCGTGTGTACTTACTGCCCTCGCTGTCTTCCAGAGGATCACTCGTACAGCGGTCTACCGTGTTCCGTTGTCGGTATGGTCTTGCTGGCAGGCGAGACCTTGGTCATCGCCCTGCACTACTACGGGTAAGTACCACGTTCAGACGAATAGTAGTTCTACAGCTATGTCCTGGAGTGGTTAAAAAAAAGCCTTGTTGTCGTCCCAGGATCCCAACGTTTGCTTTCGATTGCGGCCCACGAGTAGCAAGGATATCCAGTGTGCTGCTCCACGTTTGCCATCCTCCCAACGTCCTTCCACGGGAGATGGCCTTGAGCACCACGCGTACCGTGGCTGGGCGCGTCGGCTCCATTGCATTCTACCACCCATGGCGTCCTGCTGGCCGACGGGACTTGGTTTGGAGCCCAGCTACTATACTGGTATATACCACTTACACACGATTCGCACTACCACTGTGTCCTCGTATTATAATTTACAATACTGCCTCTATCGACTGGATAGCTGGTGGGCATACTGCAGGCACTTTCGCGCTCAGTAGGACCTACAACGCTCAACCGCTTTGCCACGCGCCTTCATTTTGTAGCTCCTACTAAGCGCGGTAGTACATACCAAAAATGAAAATGCAGGGAAAATGAATATGTGGATCCCACGCACTATAGGTATCCTTGTAAGCGAAGCCTTCTGTGCTGCTTGCTTTGGACGATAATTTGCGGCGATGTTTACGTTGAATGTTAACGTTCTTGAGCGTTCAGTGCGATACGAGAGTGGCGAGTTCGTGTTAAACATTACCTTGCGTATGTCTGTCTACTTTGGGCACAGGACACAGCAAGACATGTCCTATTAACACTGTCGCTTGTGCGACATCGTTAATAGCCGGCTAGAAGGGGCGTAGTCACTGTCTCGCATCTGCGCGGGGCAGAAGTGTTACATTAAATGAATTACGGGGCTTTTTGTGCCAGACCCACGATTTTAAACATACCCGCACAATATTGTGGCAAATAACCACAACGAGGGAGTCGCCATGACGTGGACGGTGCAGCAGCATATGCCCAGAACGGGGGATTGCCCGAGAAGCGGCTGGTGCATTTAAACTAACTGAAGGAATACAAGTCAATTTAACACTTCGCATAGCACAGGTATACGCCTGCTTCCATTGCGCGAAAGACGCCCAGTGTGAGCTACAGGGTGCTCGCGCGCCTAGTAATGCAGCGTAATCTCTAAACGCACGCGTAATCATTGTCGTATTCTCTTCGGAATCTGCATTCATTCTCGGAGATAGTCATGCTTTCTGGATAGCTTGCGTGGATGGAATCCATGAGCGTTTATAACTAAGTGGTGACTGTTGAGTTCACCAAGCTGTACTTTTAATTATACCGAATGTCTTGCATATCCGAGTCAATTATTTCGCCTGAAGAAACTATGAATTCATAGCTTATCTTTCATGTGGGCGTGCGCCACGGCTCGCCTATAATAGCACTGTGCGTACTTTTCAACCGGATTATCATGTTCCGCTATGAATTTTAGTCCTTGTGCGATTATATTCCGAGCCGCTTTTACTACTTAAGAATAAGATCATAACTTTGACTGTAACACGGCTCCTTTAACAAGGATGACTGCGTGCAGTAATAAGTTTTTGAAATCAGACGGTGTATTCCAACACGCCAATTTCATGCACAGGAATTTTATGCATGCCGCACTATAATAAAGGTCTCTTCAATGCTATGCAGTCGCACTGAACATCGCATATTGCGCTACTTATTTACGACACCTGGCCGCTTCGCTGCCGTTTCAGTAGGTGTAGTGTGACATTTGATCGCGTGTCTGCGTTGGTTGGCGCAAACATTCAATTTTTCCATTCAGTGTGGTGATACGTTGTTAATCAAGGGGGTGTTCAGCTGTGAGTTAAATGCGTAGGAAAAGAAACCTTCAGTGGGGTCCCATATCGATTGCTAAGACTTTGACGGCGATTCAGAGATAGTCCCTGGCGTCCGTTCTAGCGTACCTTGACAACAGACCAAAGTCAGGTGAAGTGATTCTCACATGTCGTCGACAGAAGACATCGCAGCTGAAGGCGACGAAGGGGTTACTTAGGTTTTTAAAAGAAACGGGCTTGGACAAGCGGCTGTGACAGTGATGTCACGTACCACGCAAGAGTGACGGACTGTGACTGACGATGTGTGTGCTGTGCTGTGTGCTCTCTCTCTCTCTCCTCCCCATCTTTCATTCCCCCTCATCGCGCTCCCATGTGTAGGGTAGCAAACCGGTTGTGCTGAACTGGTTAAGCTCTCTGACTTTCCTTCTCCACTCTTTCCTTCCTTGACGGCGAAGCCTGTAATCCGGTGACGTCATTTCATTTGCGATTGTTTGCTTATGTTGGTTAAATAACTATTAATTGGTCGTAATACGGTTTTTCTTATTTGCTGTTACGGTATCTTTAATTGATCCTTATTAGTATGTACTGCTCTTTGGAACTCCTTAGTCTTAATTTGGCTTGACCAGTCTTATCACGGAGTCTCGAATTGATGTTAAGTAGTCTCTATTACTCTTCTCAATCCTCAATTACTTTTAATTAATCGTAATTCTTAGTAATTCGCTTTAGCACTCTTTAATAAAGGTGTCATATGATGTCGGTGTATTGGTCTTGTTAATTACCCTAGTTACTCTTAATTAATTTGGGACTCTTGAATTACTCTTAATTATTTTAGCTACTTGGTGCTTAATTCACTTTTACATGCGTTATTGAACGGTAGAGGTGTAGTATGCCGCTTTCTGATATTTGCTACCGCAAGTGTTGTCGACGATGGTCACCATCCCCGACTAATGAGCCAGTTAAGCCATTCGCTTTAAAAGGCGCCAATGCCCATTAGCGCGCGCGCACGCACGAGCAAAGCTTATGCTTCATCGCGTGCACACGCGCGCACACAGCGTTTTAGAGGGCGCATCCGCACAGCCCACCATGTGACAACGCTAAAAGGCACCCAACGCTATTCTTTTGGAGCGAGGCAACGCCTTTTTAGATGCAGTAGTGCACCAAGTTGGGCTAGTTGGTTGAAGTTCATTTTGGAAATATTTGAACTGCACTATAAACAGTGACAGAGGACGAAAAACACGTGCGCAGATATTTATATGCACTGGGGAAGCGAGGCGAGCTTGCGAGGGAGACCGTTGTTGCGAAGTCCGAAGGTCCTAGTGGCCGCGATGGTTCCATGGATGGTGTCGTGCCGGAGGAGGAGGGGTCCACTGAGATCAGAAAATGGTTTTATATACAAATGTGCATTTTACAAGGGCTCCATGATATTGGAGCCGGCTACATGCTAACATCTTTGCATGACTTTACATCTCTGAGCGTCCACATGGTCGAGCGTCCTAAATGGTCGAGCGTATCGGAACACGCCAGGACACCCCACTGCACCCAAGGTGTATGCTTATAAAACAGTCGTCTTCCCTAGTTGATCCACTAGAGAATTGATGACCTTGGCGCAGCCAATCAGAGGGGTCGTATTGTTCACAGAACTATTGCCACAACTGCGTGGCCATCTGGGAAACCGAGATCGTCGCCGTTCCCACGGTAGTAATTCCCCGAAGTTGACCCCTCGCATCAATCAGTGGCATCTCCGCTGCGGTCAGCTGTCATGGTCGGGTGTCGGGCACTGTCGCCAGGTAGGCGGCAGCTGACGAAGGGGGTGGCATCGGGCAAAACACTCAAAGGATGCGCGCTGCCGATTTGGGGTGCGTGTTTGCCCGTCACCATCGGTAGTTGGGCCCTGTCGTCGCAGTCTCGGAGACGCTGATGAAAGGGCCTGCCTCGATAGAAACAGCCGAAGAATGCGCCCTGCCAATTCGGGACGCAACACCAGGCATAACAACGTGCATGCGCGGACCCTGGCACTACTTTTTCACCGGCGCGCTCCGCCGGCGAAAGGCCACCGGTCCGGCGTTTTTATTTTGTGGGCACCTGTACAGTGTTCCACGCGTGTAGCGCCAGGTAATCCAACGAAATAGTCTGGCAGGGAGCAGTTTGTGGCGTCGTGCTCTTGCGCAGCCAAAGTCTCATCGAACCACTCCGCTTGTCCCACGCGCGCAGGCAGAACCGACGCGAGCAGTAGCTGCAGAATATAGCCAAACGGGTTCATTGCCACCTGAGTGCTGGTAGTGCTGCTAAAGCCCATACCTTATTGAACACGGAATTAAACCAGCGAAGACGCATACAGAGCAAAGCACACAGGAAGATCCTAGTTGAGTTGGTTGATGGTAAAACCAGCATCGTCCTGTGCTCTTTTCTCTTCGTATGCGTCTAGTTGTTCAATATGTACCAACTCGCCCGGTACTTAACGTTACTGCGTCCATGCCTTATTGTTTCAGAATCTTGACCTCTGCTTTCGGTTGCGGCCCACGAGTAGGATGTCCATCGTGCTGCTCCACGTTTGCCATCCTCCCAACGTCCCCATACAGGAGATGGCCTTGAGCACCACTTGTACCGTGGCCGACCGCGCTCCATCGTCGGTGTGCGGTCTTGCTGGCAGACGAAGACTGCTCATCATCCTGCACCACTACGTGTAAGTACTCCGTACCCATGACATGTACTACGGCTGTCCTCGAGTGGTTAAAAGATGCCTCGTGGTTTCATTTTCAGTTCAGTGTAATCTTCGCTTCTAGTTACAAATATTTGTTTTATGCTCATTCGGAAAGCAGATATACGTCAAAGGGAAAAAGCAACCGAGGAAAACCAGCGACTAAACATGCTTGTCTTTATCTGACTGGGTCCCTGTCCTCAATATCTTGTACACCCGAGAGACAACGGTAACATACCGTTGTCATTCAAATAAAAGTAAATGGAATAAAAATTTTGATGCACTCTAGCAATATCAAAAAATACATACAGAAAATGCATTTATCATGAGCTAAACAGTCTAATACATCGAATACCTAAATAACTTAACATTCTATAGACATTTAGGCAAAGAAAGCAGAATAACCTGATTCTAGCGTAAGTTTAAATACACGGGAAAAATACCCTGGCACCTAACGAAAAAAAAAAAGGAAATTGCCAAGCTTTGTAATACCTTAACCGCGGGACAAGAATTGTCAGGATTGGTCCTCCTCCTGATCGCTCTGAGGTAGCATTCTGAAATGTCTCGTAGGGGAAGGGGGGAGGGGGGGGGGGGGCTGTGCTTGCTGAATTTGAGTTTCAGGATAGCTATAGTTATAAACAGCAGAGATCTAAAAGCTAAGGTTCTGTCTGCCATAATTTGTCCTTCGTTAATCGATAACAAATTTCTGAATTGGAAAGTTTTTATCAAGCTGTTTGTAATTTTTTGGATCTCTTCACCTCAGTATAAGTATGTCGCGAGTCCGCACGCGTAGCTTGATTACGAATAGCAACTTGTAACGATTATGAAAATCTCTTGTAGAGCCCGTGTTTCCCGAACTTTGAAGCGTACGGCTTGACTTTTTTGCAACTTCGCTAGTCTTTTGATGTTTAAACATTATGGGGTTTTACGTGCCAAAACCACCATCTGATAATGAGGCACGCCGTAGTGGGGGACTCCGGAATAATTTGGACCATCTTGGGTTCTTTAACGCGCACCTAAATCTAAGTACACGCGTGTTTTCGCATTTCGCCACCATCGAAACGCGGCCGCCGAAGCCGGGATTCTATCCCGCGACCTCGTGCTTAGCAGCCCAACACCGCAGCCACTAATCAACCATGGCGGGTAGCCTTTTGATATTAGTGGCACCCCATATGAAAATACAATACAGCATCTGTGATTATTTCAAAGAAACATGGGCTTGGCCTCATCAACTAGGTGGTATTTGGTGTCTCATCAAAAAAAAAAAGCGCCTATTATGCGTGATAGCTTCACGTTTAAATTGTTAACATGCTCATTCTAAGAAACTCGTGAAGAAACTCATGAAAATAAAATACAAAAATATTATACTATTTGCGCGCTCTATTATCCGTACAGATATAAAGACTAAAAGGATATTTACTCCAGTGCTTCGAGATCGATCTTCGCACTCAATTTAAGCGACATTCAGTAGAAGTTCGTTTGCATCTAGCAACTTCGCTAACTCTCTTAACCACCTATTTGCTTTTATCTCGGTTACTCCATCACCAGACAACATTCATGTCATCCGTGTACAAAAGCAGTTATTCGGTGAGTGGAATAAAAGTGATATCAGGCATAAGGGAAAACCAAAAGCTGCCTTAATGAGCCTTGTGGTGCGCCTGTAGTCGGAGATTAGCCAGGACGATGAACCCAGTGTAAAATATTGTTTACCATTTTGCAGATGGCTTCTTAGAAGCCCGCAGCCTCTAATTCCATAAGACGGTCTGAACAGTGCTCAGACTGAATCGAAGACCTTCCGAGGTCCACAAATATTGCCACTGTACACAGCCTTTGTTCGATATGTATAAGCTCCTTTGTTTGCAGTAGGACTAACTCAGTTGACTTATTCTGTCGAATTATGATGTAGAGTAATCTTCCGTGCAGTGAGCGTTCACATATTAGTGGAAATGCTGAGTATGAATATTTACAGGATCCCAACGCCTACTGTTGATTGCTGCCTACGAGTAGGAAGGACATCAGTGTGCCGCTCCTTGCCATCCTCCCAACGTCCTCCCCCAGGATATGGCCTTGAGCACCACTCGCACCGTGGCAGACCGTGTTCGTTACATTGCATTCCCTCACCGATAGTGTCCTGCAGGCAGACGGAACTTGCTCCTACTACTGGTGAGTATCGCGGGCAGACAACTCGTGATTAGGCTCTGTCCTCGAGTGGTTATTGATACGCCCTCTGTCGTTTCATGTTTCCAGATGTTCGTTTTCGATGGCGGTGCACGAGGACAATCTAGGCAGTGTTTCCAAAAGGTGGGAAATTGTTTGTTGACGTCAGAAATGTTTTGTCCATTTGTGGTGCAGGGTACCAGCGGTGGCAATAGTAATTGCTTTTGTTAGCAGCCAATCGAATTCAAGTCAATACGGCATGCCCTAACCGTTACAGACGCTGTTCTGCATAGTTTCTAAATGTTAACATCGAACGTGTGGCCAGCTTTGGTTAAGCTTTCTACAGAAGTTCCAAAGGCGGACATTGCATAAGGCTCACGTAAGCGACTTTAGTGAGCTTTGTTTGGGTTGCAGTGCGGGTAAGAATGTTGCAAGTGTTAGCGACGATGCTTGGAGGGTCCTTTATTAAAGGGTGGAGTTGGCTTCAGTTAAGGGTGATGACTACTAGCTTCATGCATTTTGTGCCATCATTGCGTGTTCAGCGTAAACGTACCTATGTATCAAACTGAATACTGAGGGATTTCATTTTCTCGGGCAAGTGTGATGCTTGAAACGTACTCCCCGCTTCTGTAAATTTACGGATTGCTTGATGAACATAATAAAATGCTTGAAAGCGTGAACGACTGGCAATAACGCTTGATTTCATGTTTGAAAGAGATTTTTATCAATGCACTGCACATGGTTTCGCAACTCGTTTTAAACCGCCGGACGCACAGGAGCATTTATGTGGGACTCAATCAAGCTTGTTCGAAGTTTGCTTGTTGAATGACTGTTAACTTATTTCACGTCAGCGTGGAAGGAATTGATCATAACTAGAGTGCACTAAAATACGGTCGAGTGGGACGAGCCGCTGGGGCGGCGCATGCTTTGCAGTGCGGCGCCCGATGTGGAAAAATACTGTGGCGGCGCTGCGATTGAAGTGGATTAGGCCGCATCAAGGTCGTGCCGTTGAAAACTGCTGGCGATACAGCTCGGCAGGGTCATTACTAGTACTTCGCGCGCCGATATTTGCGTTCAGACCGCTCAAATGGTGTTCGTAATTGTATTTCACATGTATTTATACCTTAAGAATTCCTTGCTTTCTTTGTTATTTTATTTTTTAATGCCGCTCGGTGATGCGCGTGCATTGCGGCCGCAGTGTCGGCTTTCATTCTACTATGTTATTGTACGGTTCCCTTTGGAGAACAAATATTTTTCTCGTTCTTCGAGCAGCATATATCTCGTGTGTATTGTTGCGCATATAGTTTTCCATCAGTAGGTCTTGCGGAAAGCAGACGAAGAAACGTACGTAACCTTCTTGCTTGCCGATTTAAACAAGAATATCTGCCCCATCCGGCGCCTTGTACTCCGATTTACTGGAAGTATTGTTATTGATAAAAAAGAGTAAACTGCCGCGCAACATCCCATTCAAGTTTCCGCCTTCCTCGCGTAACAGAATGCGCAGTAATTGGCACGGGGTCATTTATTGCAGTTGGACCTTGATCGAGTGCCGAATATGGTTTGTTAGTCATTCTATATGCTAATCTTTGGGCGTAAGCCGTACGTGAATTTTTTTTCCCAGTCGCTACTTCAAAAAAAAAAACGAAATCCTGCGTGGTAGCCTAATTAGTGGCTTTGGAACTCGCTCCACTCCACGGAACTCGCGGTTTCAATCCAGGTCGCGGAGTTCGACGGGAGCTAAATAGAAAAACACTCGTGTACTTCTATTTAGGTGCGCGTTAAGGAAGCCCAGGTGGTGAAAACTAAACCTCGTAATCATACCGTGGTTTTGCCATGTAGACCCAAGAATTAACTTAAAGAAGAGAGAAAAGCATGTGGCTGCATTCTTCGGCTTTTTTCTAGGAGTGTAAACAAAATAGTTAATTATTCTCGAGTCTGATTTCCGAGAAAAACATGTTACGCTTATCCTATATTTCATACATAAATGTAATGCCGTTCCCAAATGTATGACCGCTGAAGTCAGCAGCTTGTATATGAAAACGGCTGCTTTCAGTTATCCTGTGCACTATCATAACGGCCATAATGACAATTAAAGGAACGGCATACCTCACATACACGCAGGGATATGTGCAGATCTGTTGCGTTCGTTGAAGATAAGTGTGGTACCACATGGGGCACCCAGTTTTAATGGGTTGCAAACATGATGAGACGGTCAAAAAAAGTTCCTTGCCTGAATCAAGTTAGCAGATTTACAGGCTGCCCCAAACGGGGGCGTTTATATTGAACGACAGCTAGGAACTTGTTAAGCAGGACTTATTAACGCCCGTGCGTTAATTCTCTCAGGAAATGCGCCTCTCCGCAACAGCCACGGCTCTCCGGCAGCACAATAATTCGGAATAAGTCCTCACTTGCATCGGTCACTCACCTTTGAGACTTCAGTGGTGCGTTACATTCGAACGGAAACGACTCTTCGGCGTCGTACAGTATATCAATAACACTTGCGTAAATATGTATATGTATGTACGTATGTATGTATTACTGCAAGCACGTGTGCTTATTCCGGTCGGGAGTTCTCACTTTTCCAATTAGTGCATTTACAGTATTTATTTTTTCCCTTACATATATATCGTGAATATGTCTCTGTACCCTTTGATTTAATTGCCTAGAAATACATTCTCCATTCTTCGCGCCACGCAGTTAATAAACCTGATTTATTTCACTCTAATACTGTTTTATTCAATCATTGTCCCTGATCAATATCCACCAACAAGAAGCGTGCGTACAATGACACGGTGTCAATAATAAAATGTTCCTACTTAGCTTCATGTTGCAGAGATACCAGTTACCTTTAGAAGACAGTGGTAAAAACAGCAGTTCACTTCTCTAAAACTACTTTGGTACCGTCCGTCAAGAGTCATGGGCGCACCAAAGCAACTAAAACTTTAAAAAAAAAGTACTGTACAGACGTTCGGCGAGAAAAACTGGGCGTCCGCCGGCGTCTGCGTAGGGAACGCGCGTTCGCTGGCAGACTACGCGCTTGAAAACGTCAGCACAATTGAAGACGTCGCGTTGTATAATCCATGCCTCAAATATGTTTGGGAAAATGGTGTAAACATAATTTCGCAGTTGAAATAACGCACTGTTTTAAAAGCGTACTATGCGCAATCGGCCTCGACGCCCGCAGCGACAGTAGGTTGAATATGCCGCGGAGCGCGTCTCCGCCCCTATCCAGTTCGCTCGCAGCGTCCTCGCATTTTTTCACACGCGGCGCCTCAGAGGGAGAGCGCCAATCGGCCCACTCGACCATTGTCTAGTACTCTATTATAACTGCA
This sequence comes from Dermacentor silvarum, assembly GCF_013339745.2. Lineage (NCBI taxonomy): Eukaryota > Metazoa > Arthropoda > Arachnida > Ixodida > Ixodidae > Dermacentor > Dermacentor silvarum. Next base: position 168,738,991 of record NC_051159.1, read on the forward strand.
GATGCTCCGAACGTGACCTTCTCGCTGCTCATTTTCTTTTTTTTTTTTTTTGTGAACAAATGTGTTTGTGGTGAAGCAATAAGAAATTTCGGCCACAAATGTGGCAGAAATACACGTGACAATTTGGCTGCACTGGTTCCAGCACTAACCTAGAGAAATATTTTCTTGCCGGCGTTCCAGATGAGATCGCATTGAGCGGCAATCGTCCCATGGCTGTCCACCTGAGCATATTGGCCGACAACTGTGGACATCGAAGTCTGAGCGTGACCACAAACCGAGGACCTGCAAAGCAACCCCTTGTCACAGCGAGCTTCTTTCTGCGCGACGAGCTTAAATGCTCATCAAGTAAGATAGATGCCAGATGTTCTCCAAGCTGGCGAGGATAGCGCATGCTTTTGAGAAGTTGTCAGTTGAGTGTAGCTGTATTCGAAAATTACGTAAGTTTAGTTTAGGTGATTAATTGTAAGCCCGAAGTTTGTGGGCACTGCTGCGGCCACATCGGGTCTTCTCCGTGACGGAATCGAAGAGGACGGACCACATCCGCGGTGGCGGCGGGTGTAGCTTCAGGCTTAGCGAATTGCGGGTAGGCTTAGCTGGCACGCGGCAGGCTATAGCTGACAGCCGTCCTCTTTCGATTGCGCCAGGGACATTAACCCGTTTGTTTGGCAGTGATTAAGCCGTTCTGCATGTCCTTGCGACCCGACCACTATTTCGTGACAAGGTAGCATCGGGCGCGTCAGTGCTATCGATCGAAATGTGGATTCGTGGAAGCAAACGACATCCGGAATCGCCTCGCCAGCTTTAGCTGCCGCGGCATCGCACGTCGCCTTGGGTCTCCAGCGGAGCTCGGCCCTGCAGTAGCTAATGTGAGTGGTCCACTTCGTTGCAATTGCAGCTGTTCGTTTTTGGCGTTTATGCGCCTCCCTTCGTTGCAGAGGATGACCTTGAGACCATGCTGGCTTCTTCGCATTCCCTCGCCGGTGGTCTTGATGGTGGAAGATGCTTTGTTCCTCGCCCGGCACTACTCCTGGCAAGTACCTTGAACACTCGAATCGTACTATGGCTGTCTTCTCGAGGGTTTAATAAGCCCCCCGTGATTTCAGGTTCTGACCATCTGCTTTCGACTGCTGCTATTCACAAGGATATCCAGCGCGCTTCTGCACAGTCTAGTCTCCGGCCTATGCTAGAGATGCATTAGAGCTCTACTCGTCCTATATGGCCGGCCGTGTTACGTCTGCGTTTTCTCGCCGTTCCTGCTGAGAGACCGAGTGTCGTTCGGCTCCCTGCGGTAGTTCTGGCTAGAACCATGTACACTTCAATCCTACCTACTACGGATGTGTTCTCGCGTGGTTTATCAGCCCTGCGGCATTTCGTATTCCGAACGTCTGCTTTTGAATTAAGCGTCGTCAGAAGTTCCAATGACTGCTCTTGTTCGTGTTCTCTTAGCGTTTTCCTTCACTGTGTTGCTACACCTTCCCGGGGCCGCAAAGAAACTTTGTGGGCTCCCGAAGAAACTTTCTGTCGGCTGCCTTTAATATGCAGGCCCTCGAGGTTTGGTTTATGCTTGGGACAGCTTCCTTCTCCACGCATATTTTCCAAAAGACTCTTAAATGTCCCTCTCCACCTAAGACGATGTCACCTTTCTTCAGTTCCTGGTGACATTTCAGAGCTGCTTGCATTTTCGCACCTCTAAATTCTTTCGTGTACTCGGAGGGCCATATTTTTCAGGATTCACGTGGTTTCCACTTTTATTGAAGGCTGCCGTCCTATTCATCAGTCTCCTCCCAGTTTTGTTTCCGCCAGTCGGCTCCGATGGAGTTGGAGTATAGGCTATCCAGGTTCATCGTAAACGTATGTTAGCGACTGGTTGTTCATGATATCATCTTCGTATGTTAAGGTATATAGTTCTCCAATATGCGGTACACATCGGCCAATCGTTTTTCGCAGTTGACTTGAAACTATGGATTAGCCTTTCATAGAAACCGCCCCACCACGGAGCGTTTTCCAGAAGAAATTTCACTTGGTGATTGGTGACGAAATCTCGAGCTGTTTCGCAGATGTAATGTAGACCGCATTCAATTCTTTGTTTCCTGAAAAGTCTTTTGTTGTCGTTGAGCACGTTTCTTTTCGAGCCAAGAAGCGCCGAAAAGCTTGTATAAAACTGAGGTGAAGCGTCTCAAAGTTTCCAAGTGTGCAGCTCTTGTCACGGCACATTTAAAAATTACTACGTAAAGTTTGACAGTGTCACTTTTTGTTGTAGTGGCTCCCAGAACTGGTTTCCATGCCATATTCCACTACTTTTTAAAATTCGTCGGACGCTGTTTCCTCGATTACGAACGTCTCCATCTGTGAATTTGCGGCTCGGCAACTGTTATGCCCTTGATTTGACTAAGGCTCATCATTACAGAACCTACGTCGTCTCCGTCGCTCACTTTTTGCCTCTAATGAGGTTCATTATCTGCATCCTCAGTTTTCCCTCTTTTGCGAAACCTTTCCATTCATGTTCAAAATACAGGCTGACATTCACGAAGTAGCGATGGCTTCTATTCTCTTTAGCGGTTGCTCTCGGCTCCACGGCGTCTGTTCCCGATTGCCAATCGCATGACAGCTAGCTTTTTTCTTCATTGTTGTCCTTCTTGGTGGCGAGGGTCCATTGCGGCCCACAAGGCATCCAGCCCGCTCCTGCACATTGACTCTCCAGTATACGCTCCAGAGGAGATTACTTCGCGCACGAGCTCCACCCGTTCCAGGAGCGACTGTCATTACTTCTACATACTCTCGCCGATGGCGTCCTGCTGGCAGACTCGACTGTCCTCCTCACCATGCACTACTGCTGGTAAGTGTCGTGCACAGACGGCTCATAATACTACGGCCATGTCGTCCAGTGGTTAACAAATCGGCACTGTGTCGTTCCAGGCTCTGAGCTCATTTTCGATTGCGGTCAACAAGGACTCTCCGGTCTACTCTCCAGAGGAGATTACTTCGCGCACGAGCACCGCCCGTTCCAGGAGCGACTGTCATTACTTCTACATTCTCTCGCCGATGGCGTCCTGCTGGCAGACTCGACTGTCCTCCTCACCATGCACTACTGCTGGTAAGTGTCGTGCACAGACGGCTCATAATACTACGGCCATGTCGTCCAGTGGTTAACAAATCGGCACTGTGTCGTTCCAGGTTCTGAGCTCATTTTCTATTGGTGTCCACAAGGACACCCAGCCCGCTCCTGCACATTGACTCTCCGGTCTACTCTCCAGAGTCGCTTACTTCGAGCTCCACTCGTCCTGTGACGGACCATGTTTGCATAGCTACATTCTCTCGCGGATGGCGTCCTACTGGTATACTGGACATATCCTGGAGCCCTTGTACTTAATTATGGTAAATATCACATACACCCGACTGTTTTAGAATGACCAACAAACAGGCCTTGTGTCGTTTCAGGTTGCGAGGGTGTTATCGCTTGTGGCACGAGATAATTGTTCGACCACGCTCATTTACGACAAGGACACTCCTGGCCTTCAAGAGCGACAATCTTGCCCGATCGTCCTGCGCAGACTAAGCAGCAAGCTTCCTCTGACCTCTGAAACCGTCGTGCGCCTCCGTCTTCGCTGTGTCCTGCACTGTGATGGCGGCGTGTTAAGGCTCTGAAGGACTGCTTGCAGTCGCCGTCCCGCGACCGTCCATCAGATGTACTTCTGCAGTTCTTCTGTTTGCTTTTTTATTTTTTACGCAGGCATATTTAATGTTTCGTATAGCAAGCTTTTCTGCTTTGAAAGAGTGGTACGTCACTCAGCGAATGGATGACGCTTCTAGCAATTATGAGAATACGAAGCAGAACAGTAAAGTCTGGTTACGTAGACCACCCAGTTTTTCAGAAGGGTTGTTGGTCTTCACGAGCCGATCTGTAAATTTTTGGTGGCGAGAGTAATGGACATTCATTCACATTGTGCACTTTCGTAGTAGTACGTTGTGTGTGTGTGTGTGTGTGTGTGTGTGTGTGTGTGTGTGTGTGTGTGTGTGTGTGTGTGTCTCGGTTGCGCGCGTACTGGTTCGGTCATTTCGTATGTACACACCTTTTCTGGGCTCCTTTTGTTATATCGAACGCATGTATGACAAAGCTTCAGCGCTATTCGGCGCACGTCGGATTCATTATATTTCGGTAGCATTTCCAGTGTCACCGTTGTATCCACAATGCGAGTTGATGGTTCATTTCTCCGGTTCATCCCGGTTAAAAAGCTGCCTGGTTTCATCCGCTTTTGGATTGGTTGAACAACTCCTGTCTTTGGCTTTGTACCTTGGGTTGATCTCGGTACTCGTTTCAGCATTCAGCGATTTGTTAAGGCATCCTTCTCGTATCGGAAACGAGGGCTTCGTACATATTGTCGGTTCTTCCACGTCGCTCATCACCGACTCAAGAGATCAACATGCCACTACAAAAGCACACAATGCCAATGAATGGGAAAGAGGGTAGTTATTCTCGCCAGCAAAAATTTTCTGATTAGCTCATGATAATGACGACCATTTTAAAAACTGGTTGGTGATCAATTTCGCCATGCTCGCTGTTCCTAGTTTTGATGTGCCTGAATCATTAAATGCTTTTATGGATATGAGCATCCTCTATGAAATGTGTTCACGCCGTGCGTTGTCTGCGTCACTTATCGGCACGTAAACTTGCGGTTCGTAAGATATGTGAGCCGTGGAAACTCGCAGAAATTTGTTGCCATCGTAGACGCACGAGTTGGAGCAGCGTACGGCTGCTCGACGAGGCACAGTAGGATGTATCTCTGCCTGGTCCAAAATTAATTGCTTGTCGTTTTTTCATCGGACAGTGCTACCCACTGTCGCCACCACGTATACTGTGCCGCATTGGCGCCGTGGTTTGATTGGGATGTGTTGCATAATCGTGCACTGCGCAAGGTCAGTAATAACAGCGAACCGCCATGGCGCCCTTGACGGGTCTCTGGGTCGGTATTTTGTAGCGATGCCTGTCCGGTAATAATGCCTTTTCGCGCTTTGTCAGTGATCAGAGCGACGGTCCGCTCCCGTTATCAACGGGATCAGCCGGCCGTGAGTGATGGATAAGACTAATATAGAATAAGTCGTAAGGCATCGCTACAAAATACCGGTCCTGATCTCGTTGCCTGCTGACTGTAGAGATGACGGTTTTGTCATGCCGTGATTGAAGTATACTGCTTGAGCCATTGTCAAACGGCGGCTTCAAAGGGGCTATATTTACTCCTCCTTATGCAAAATCATGTGTAAACATAGACAAAGTGCACGAGCGCGCGCAATGCAATCTCCCAAAGAAAATGTTCGCTTTAGTTGTATTTATTGTTTAAGCGACTAGTTTACCACAGTTTCTCTTGTACCTTGTTTTTACTGTACGCTGTGTTGATATCTTTACATTGCTCTTCGAATGCATTTGAATGCGCTTGCTTAAAATAGTTGTAATTTGACCATGCTTCCGCTGTTGTCCTAATGTCGATTTAAGGACGCACACCTTGAATTTTATTTTCAATTTTATCGGTAACCTCTAATAACATTGTCCCCACATTGCTTGAAAACTAAAAAGGTGAGCAATGTCATTGGCAAATAATTACCTGTACCGCTGTGATGCGAAAGTCAAACCACGCATGCGTAATGCTGCTCAAAATGTCGCCTAACATGTACAAGGCTCTACGGAGCCTTTCTGTAGGAAGTCTTTTTTTCATTTCGATCAGTTATAACGACAGCCCTGCCGTCGAATACTCACAAGCAGTGTACAATACGAGCAGTGTGGAGATTTGGACTTGCGTTACGTTGAAAAAGCCTTCAACACAACTGGTACATGGACGCAGAGAAAGAACACACCCACACAGCACTCAATTTACAATACGACAGCGATGCACGACATTACTGTACATTGAGAGGCCTGTGTGATATTGTATGTGACGTATTATATAGTATCGTCATGTAGAAATGTTTTTGTCCCTTCTGTGCATTCCGCACCCAACTGGGCAAGTTCGCATACTTGCATGCTTTCTCGTTTCCTAAAAACTAGAATCGGGGTAAATTCCCTTCCATCTCCATGCGAAGGTACTGTACAACGCTTGCTCGTTTCAGGTAGTTCTAATAGCTTACAGCTGTAAAACCTTTCATGTATATGCAAATAAAGACGTAAGTTGCTATTCCTTGGATTATGCTATTTCGCTTTCATTTGGTGTGTTTTACGAAAACAGTGTTTTGCATTTTTGTACGTCAGAGTATCTTGAAGCTCAAATTATCTATGCGATGTAAATCACGTTATGTATTTGATGTGCGTTTGTATATAAATGCACACATGCTTATTCTCATTCTGTATATTGAATCCACTCTATGCTGCTGTCTGCAGCATGGGGATAAAGTCCAATCAGGTGGCATTGAGTCACTTTCAATTACTTCAGTCTTGTTTTGCGCCGAGTGTATTCAACATGCAAACTGAACCCTACGAATATCCTGCCAAATAAAACTTCTGTACTCCGTCTCACTAACCGTGTGGAACATGGACGGTGTCGTGTCAGCCAACCATGAGGTCGCGTCCACTGCCTGCAACTGGTCGCGCGACAACAATTGAATGGGAGCCTGACGGACGGGTTAGTATATCGCACAATCGGCGAGCCCTTCTCATTTCTCTATAAAAAGCCGCCGGCTCGTGTTAGATGAATCGAGCACTATTTGCGTTAGGCTGCTCTGTACTCCGAAGAGTTAATTAGTTCGCAGGCATTTTAAAGATGTCTCGGCGAGTTACGCCCGCTTTTTAGTATCGGGTATGTGTTTCTAGCCTATTTCATGCGTCGATCCCGGTGATAGTACTCTAAAAAAAAGTTAGCCGATCGTGAAAAGATGGTAACGACGGATGCAAGCCGAAGAGCAGGCAGCCATGGAGGCCGCTGACACCGGGCGCCCCACCGCAGAGTCGCTCCCGGGGCCGATCCTGGGGCGGGTCCAGTTATAGGGGGAGGACCCGCAGCCGCACACCCGGAAAGCGAGGGGGAAACTCCAGGTCCAAGCCGGCCAACGCTACCGAAAAGGTGAGCTGGGCGGACGTGATTAAGGGCTCGCCAAAGCGGGGGTCTCGGGGCACTACACCCGAACATAACACTAGAACACGAAGCCATCGCGGAAATGAGGCGCGAAAGCGCTGCACTCGGACACCTCATCCAGCAGTTAACTAAGGAGGTCCACGACCTCAAAAAAAGAGCAGACAACCGCTAGAGAGGCCGGTCAACGCGCCGGTCGCCGAACTACCCGAACTCGACCACCAACCAGCCGCGAAGAAACGGGCAGTACAGCCACCGCAGCAAAGCGCGCCGGTCGCCGACCTACCCGAAGTCGACCACCAACCGGCCGCGAAGAAACGGGCAGTACAGCCACCGCAGCAAAGCGCGCCGGTCGCCGACCTACCCGAAGTCGACCACCAACCGGCCGCGAAGAAACGGGCAGTACAGCCACCGCAGCAAAGCGCGCCGGTCGCCGACCTACCCGAAGTCGACCACCAACCGGCCGCGAAGAAACGGGCAGCACAGCCACCGCAGCAAAGCGCGCCGGTCGCCGACCTACCCGAAGTCGACCACCAACCGGCCGCGAAGAAACGGGCAGCACAGCCACCGCAGCAAAGCGCGCCGGTCGCCGAACTACCCGAACTCGACCACCAACCAGCCGCGAAGAAACGGGCAGTACAGCCACCGCAGCAAAGCGCGCCGGTCGCCGACCTACCCGAAGTCGACCACCAACCGGCCGCGAAGAAACGGGCAGTACAGCCACAGCAGGAAAGCGCGCCGGTCGCCGACCTACCCGAAGTCGACCACCAACCGGCCGCGAAGAAACGGGCAGTACAGCCACAGCAGGAAAGCGCGCCGGTCGCCGACCTACCCGAAGTCGACCACCAACCGGCCGCGAAGAAACGGGCAGTACACCCACAGCAGGAAAGCGCGCCGGTCGCCGACCTACCCGAAGTCGACCACCAACCAGCCGCGAAGAAACGGGCAGTACAGCCACAGCAGCAAAGCGCGCCGGTCGCCGACCTACCCGAAGTCGACCACCAACCAGCCGCGAAGAAACGGGCAGTACAGCCACAGCAGCAAAGCGCGCCGGTCGCCGACCTACCCGAAGTCGACCACCAACCAGCCGCGAAGAAACGGGCAGCTACAGCCACAGCAGCAAAGCGCGCCGGTCGCCGACCTACCCGAAGTCGACCACCAACCAGGCCGCGAAGAAACGTGCAGTACACCCACAGCAGGAAAGCGCGCCGGTCGCCGACCTACCCGAAGTCGACCACCAACCAGCCGCGAAGAAACGGGCAGTACAGCCACAGCAGCAAAGCGCGCCGGTCGCCGACCTACCCGAAGTCGACCACCAACCGGCCGCGAAGAAACGGGCAGTACAGCCACAGCAGGAAATCGGCAGGGTGGCACACTCCCGCTCGGAAATCGGACATGTTCACCGAAATGCAGAAGACGGTCAGCAGTATCCTGACGGCCGTCGCCGGCCTCACCGACAGAGCAATTCGCATCGAAGTAGTAGTAGGGTTCACACCGCCACCGCAGGGACACCTGGGCCCAAACTCGAATCCAGACATATTCATGGACGACCTCCCCCAAACTAACAAAGCCTGATCGGCTAAGGCCAAATCACCGACACCACATGGATCCAAACCGGGGCTTGGTAAAAAAAAAAAAGGCTGTCTTCCAACAACGCGTCAGAACCACACAACCCAAACCGGACGTAATCCTACTTCAGGAAATGGCGGGGTCGCAGGCTTCGCTCCAGGGATACCGTGACGTGCCGCCCTCGGCACCGATGGACAGGGGGGTAACAACCCTGGTCAGAAAAGGCCTCGTCGCCGTACGACACGATATACGGGGAGTCAACCTGGATCACCTGTTGATAGAAATCATCCCACAAAGGCATCGCAAAGACCGCATGTTCATCCCTATATAGCAACCCGTCCAAAACGAGAAAGATTTTGCTACTGTTCAAGAAAGCCACCACCCTCGCGGGCCCACACCCGCTCCTGATAGGCCCCGCACGCCCCGCACCCGGCGTGGGGCTATGGCCGCGCCACGGCTAAGGGCAAGCACCTCTGGCAAGACTCGCAAGACCTAGGCCTCACGATTATCACGGACCACAGCACTTCCAAAACAGCCGACCTGGGCAGCGACCACATGATTATAGAAATCAAAATCCCTACCCTCGGGGGGACCTCCCCACCGAACAGAAGCTTCATACTTACGGACTGGGACAAGTTCCACAGACAGACGCGGCCCGAAACGACGAGCGGATCACCGACGTCGACTCATGGACTGCAGAACTGATCAACGACGTCGTAAGAGCCACACAGACCATCACCACCGAGATCCAAACCGAGAAGATGGACAGCCGCCTAGCCCATCTCATCGAGGCGAAAACTTCCATCCTAAACCGGTGGAAAGGCCAGCGACTCAACCGCAAGCTAAGGAAAAAAGTCGCCGATCTCAACCGAGAGATCGAAGAGCACTGTCAAACGCTGAGCAGGCAACAATGGGACGAGGTCTGCAACGCCGCGGACGGCCAACTTCACAACGGCCAGACGTTGAAGCTCCTCAAACACCTCCTAGATGAAACCAAGAGTAAATCCAACCAACGAGACAACCTGCGCAGGCTCCTCTACACAGAGATAAACGCAACGGACCGAAACAGCGTCATCCAAAAACTGAGAACCAAATACCTACCTCAAAAATTCAGTCCAGCAACGGGACTATCGGGTGAGCCGAACCCCGCCCTAGACGAACCCTTCAGCATGGCCCAAATCAGAACGGCGCTGCACGGACTCGACGGCAAATCCGCGCCGGGGCCAGACAGAATCACAAATAAATCCGTAAGAAACCTAGACAAGTCTATCGACAAGCTAACAGAGTTCATCAACGGTTGTTGTAAAGAAGGCAATATCCCACTCCAATGGAAGACATCCAAGGTCATCCTCATTCCTAAACCCGGAAAGCCCCCGAGCCTCGAAAACCTAAGACCGATCTCGCTGACGTCTTGCGTCGGGATGGTCATGGAACACGCCTTCCTCAACCGCATAAACGCACACCTCGAGGATACACATGTATATCCACACACCATGATTGTTTCCGCGCCCACCTCTCCACACAGGACGCCATGCTACAGCTCAAGGAACAGATCCTAGACGACCGAACCCGGGTCACAAAGGCGATCCTCGGCCTCGATCTAGAAAAAGCGTTCGACAACGTGGCGCACTCCGCGTCCTAGACCAAATCTCAAACCTGAACCTGGGCGTCCGAGCATACATACACGTCAGGGACTGAAAAGCCTCGCGGACTGAAAAAGCCACGCTCATTGCCGGAGACATGGAAACGGAAGAACTGAACAAGGGTAGCGAGGGAACGCCGCAGGGCTCGGTCATATCCCCCCTGCTCTTCAAACTCCTGATGCTCGACCTCCCGCGGAATAGCTACAAGTGCACGGCGTCCACCATACCATCTACACGATCACGATCTGGAGTCTGGACTAGTAATGGAAGCGACGGCCAAATAGAGATCAAACTCCAAGAATCCGTCCGCAAGGTAGAGCAGTTCCTCGCGGGGACGGGCCTACGATTATCCCCCGGAAAGTCGGAACTCCTGCTATACCGTCCCACCCTCAAGGGCAGACCGGCCAAGGGATACGGCGGACCGACACAACACGAAGAAATCAAAATCCACACACAGAAAGGGATCGAAATCACAAAGGTACGCAAGATCAAGGTCGTCGAGCCGAATGGAGAGACGAATGGAGTTAATGGTGAGACTGTCAACAAACTAACGACCAAGGCCAGCAATGCCATGCGCCTAATCCGGCGGATCACAAACAAGAAATGGCATGAGAGAGGAAAGCGCCATCGGGCTCATCCACTCTTTCGCCATCAGCCATATTGCCTACGTGGCGGCCTTTCACAATTGGTCAACTAGCGAAAGAAACAAGATTAACGTGCTCATCCGAAGAACGTTTAAGCTTGCCCTCGGCTTCCCGGACTCCGCCAGTACGGAGCTCCTCCTCGAGCTAGGACTGCACAACACGCTAGAGGAGATCGCTGAAGCACAACGCATATCTCAGCTCGAAAGACTCAGAGACCGACACGGGCCGATACATCCTCGATCGACTGGGCATCACGTACCACAAACAACACGGACACAAAGCGCAAATACCCAAGGAAATCCGAGAAACCATACACGTTGCAGCCATCCCTCGGAACGTCCACCCTGACTTCAACAAAGGTCACAGACTAGCAAGAGCCAAAACCCTCCTCCGATCGTACGGAAGGGAAACCGACGCGCGCTTCGTTGACGCCGCGGAACACCCCGATGGCAGACGCTTTACTGTAGCAGTAATAGACACCAACTCCAAAACCGACAACGCGTGTAGCATCGAAACCCAACATGCAGAGGAAGCCGAAGAGGTAGCCATTGCCCTGGCCCTCTCGAATCCGGACTGCAACACCGTACTGAGCGACTCCCAGGCGGCGGTGAGAAACTTTGCCAAAGAACGCATTTCCCCTAAAGCCATCAACATTCTTAAGAGAATACGCACCCCCAAGGACCACCCGAGTCGTATCTTATGGTTCCCCGCCCACGACAACACGGGCGACCAGGCACCCCCGAACCTCAACGAGGTAGCCCACCGCAGAGCGCGAGAGCTGACGGACCGCGCCCGGCCGGCCTCTAGGGAAGACCCCCGAACCGAACGAGACAGACTGACCACATACAATGCCATTACAAAGATGTACCAACAAGCCAGAAGAGCATTCCCACCACCGCACAAAGACCTAAACAGGGCACAAGCAGTGGCCCTACGTCAACTGCAAACAAAAACCTTCCCGAACCCGTTTCACCTCAAACAGATATTCTCCGAAGTACACAAAGAAGACACATGCAAGATATGCAAACAGAAAACAGTTATACTCAAACACATGCTATGGGAATGTAACGCCCAACACAAAAACGAATTAAACTCCGAGACCATATATCGCTGAGGTGGGCCGCCGCTCTGCGCAGCTCCGACCTCGGCGACGAACTCTGGCCTGTCCAGCAAGCCCGCAAGGCCGCGCAGAGACAAGATCTCGACGTCCCGTCGTGGGAGACCTGAGCCCGGGTCGTCAAAACTGCAGGACAACTCAATAAAGTTATTACCATCCATCCATAGCCGATCCCAAATGCTGTGCATCAAGAACATTTAAGCAGTCCGACGCTCCTCTTGCGAGGAATGACGCGATAGTACTGTGCGCAGCAGCTTCGCCACATTATCACCACGCCCTCATTCAGGAAGACATTCTTTGATCGGCGTCAACTAGTGGTTGAACTTCTTTCATGCGTAGCATTATAAGGCCAGTCGGTGGTAAAATTCCATGTTAAACCAGAAAGTATTTCCTGATACAGGGCGAGAACCTGGATCCAGAAAGCCCCTGTTCCAATACAGCGCGGATATGTGAAGTTTCAGCCCATTGTGTGCGCCGTTGGTAGCTGCCATCAAGAGTACAGTGGCAAACGACCCATTGGCGTGTCTGTGCAATACATTTTACGAGCCCTTGCGCTTTCGCCGTTCCCCATACGTAGAAAGGAAGCGTTTAACCTATAGGCCGAAAATGCATAAGCATATACTAAAAGGTGGATCGCAAACAGTATGGGGCGACCTAGTAAGCGGCGCCCTAGATGGGGCGCAGAGACCCCATCAGTGAGGACTAAAGGAGACTAAAGGAGACTAAAACGAGAGGATGCGTTAAACCGAAGTTAAGCTGTGTTTGGCACTATTATTGTGCCATCTGTGTGCTCGTACTCGCGCATAAATAATTCATAACTCGCACACATCACCACGCATAGCACACTCCGGACCAAGCCAACGGCCATGTAATGCTACGCATATCATGGTCAGTTTCCGTTCAGGGAGGTTGCTCTAAAATGTCTTGTCTTAGGTGGATATTTCAACAATGTACAGGGCTCAGCGATTGAAACGTGATGATCGTGGCTTCCGGCACTTTTTACGCCACCAGTGGGCGCTGGAGACTCCGAGCTCCTAAAGTCCTTATACCTTCGGAAAAGTACCGCCATCCTTTGATCAACGCCAATTTTCTCTCTCCTGTATCCCCGATTGGGCGATGATAGCGCGCGCTTTCACTTTATGTTTTTGTAGCGTTAGCTACACTGGCCTAGCCAAGCCCGTTTCGCGCGGCACATCAAGAGCCGTGCTGCGCATGCGCAAGGATCAGTGATGTCACACGGCTTGCGCACCGGAGCCACCGGAGCCGGCACCTCTCGCGCACTCCGCCGCCGCCGCGCGCGACTCACCGCCGCCGGTCTGCGCATTCCAGAGGAGTGACGTCGTAGCCGTGGTAGACGCACTGGCGCCGGCGCGCGCTCGCTGTGCAGTCGCCGTCTGACACTGCGCTGGAGCCGCTGCGCTTCTGACTGGCGTTTGCCAGTGTGGTATAGCCATGGAGAAGGAGAGCGCAAATGCTGCTCAACAGCGCAGAAGAACGGAGAAGCTTGACTCATCGGATCCCGAAGTAGTTGCCTGGCAATTAGCGGTTGAGCGTAGGAGGAATGAACAGAAGAAGGCTAAACGTGCTGCGGAGACACTGGAGCAAAGGGACGAACGTCTAGCAAAGCGGCGTCGCCAGGAGGCTGAGCGACGTGCCCGACCACCCCTGCAGCAACAACAAAACGCCGTCGATGACGTCAAGGCTCGCCGATCGACTGAATATACTGTGAAACTCGGCGAAAGCGCCAGTGCGACTCGGACCTTCCAGACGGACTTCGTAAACAATCCGTTTGGATATGTGTGCGACGTGTGCGAAAGACTATGGCACATGAAAGACTTGACGCCGCTGAGTAGTGCCATGCGTGAAACGTTGAGTTTAGCGGCGGCGCCTCAGTGGGCTGAAACCGTGGCGCGGGTTTGTACAACGTGCACGAACTTTCTCGTTAAGCAGAAGATTCCACTCTTTAGCGTTACCAATGGGTATCGTTACCCGGCCATGCCGGCAGGTCTACCGGTTCTGAACGATGTGGCCGAACGTTTACTTTCGCCACGCATTCCCTTCGCTCAGATCCGTCGTCTAATGAACTGGAGAAATGGTCAGTTTGGCATTAAGGGACCCGTGGTGAACGTGCCGGTAGACACGGACGAGATGCTAAAGCAGTTGCCTCGCGGCTTGGCAGACGATAAGTGCATAGTGGTGAATGAACCTTTGCTAACGCTACGTATATCCTGGCATAGCCGAGCTAAGCCACTGCAACTTTTTTTTTTTTTTCCCCGCCTCAGAGCCATGTTGAAAGTCGCTATGCGCAGCGGCAGTCGCCGGCGGCCACGGCGGCGCGCGCCCGGCCTGAAAGAAGCTCAAACGGGGACTTTTAGGGGCGCCACCGTCGACTTGCTTTCGCAAGCAAAAAGTAAAGAAAAAAAAGCGCTTTAGGAGGGGAGACGGCTGAGGAAAGAGTAGATGGTGTGTCTCAAGGTGTCGCTACTGCTGCCCACAGCTATATAATTCCCCAACGGACCTGGGGTGTTTAAAAATACGCTTCCAGCATACACCTTGTCTTGTTTACATGCGTACTATCGTGAGCAGTATGAATGGTAACGCCTGGCAGGAGCGCCTGCCAGACAGCCTCGAAGCCAACTCCCAGCGACACGCGGCGGCCATCGTCGGAAACAAAACGGAAACGCACGGGCTGTTAACTGGTGGCACATACTCCACCTGCATATCTAGAATACAAGGAGCATCTCATGTATGTACAGTTGGCTGTACATGTACTGTAGCCGAGAGGGGAGGGGTAACAGATATCCTCTTTGCCTATGCCTCCGCCCTGTTGTCAGACTAAACGCCACACGCAACAGCCGCGTCACATCAGGGAGGAGCTTTGCGACGATCCTCACTCTCTTGCCTGCGTAATCATGCGAACGACAATTAGCATTTGGAGTCGAATATGTCGGAGCACAGTTATGCTAGAAGAATTCTTCCAAGTGAAACTGCGTAGAAACACACCTGCCTCTAACTTTTGAATACAAACGCACACACTTACTGCAGTCAATTTTAGTTAATTCGGCTGCTGGCAGCGATAATTATCATCTCACTGTGTCCCCCTGGCTACATAACTTATTGCACGGGGGTCTTCGTGCGCCTCCCAGTGCCTAATAAAACAAAGCTTAATTTGGAAAACCCGGTATACACTAACAGTGTCTCCCACGTTCCTTTAGCCAAACATTAAAATATGCAAATGCCTCGTAGCTGGCAAGAACCAAGGTAATGTTGCTTGCGGTCTCTTGGAGATATTCAGATTATTTTTTTTTGCAATCCGCCTAATTACATAATTAGTCTTAGTTGATCAATCAACTTCTCAAATATTATAATTATATGAAAAGTGTTAAAAAGAAAATTGTAGAGCAACATGAAAAGCTCTCGATACAGAAGAAGAGAGACAGAAGAAAGGGGTAAGACATTGAGGTTATCCAGATGGGAGGATCGGGTTAGCTACCCTACGCTGGGAGAGAAGGGAGGGGGAGGTGAACCGACAGAAAAGTAGAAATAGAGAAAGAAAGGGAGCACAGATACACAATCACAGTCGGTCACGGTCATCGCATACAGTCACCGCACAGCACAGTGACACTGTGCTGTGTGGTGAGTGTATGCGATGTCAACTATAAACATCTGTTCAGGCTACAGTCGCTTGTCCAAGTTTGTTGTCTTTAAAAACTGCCACAGGTGCCCTCGTCGCCCTCCGCTGCGATGGCTTGTGGTGTCGGCATTCTAAAATAATCTCCTTTGTTAGAGGTCTTTGGTCAAAGCGCGCTATCACGATTGTGAGCGATCGTCTCTCTAAATTGTAGCGAGGACAGTCGCAGAGAAGGTGATGAATAGTCTCCTCGCTACCACAGTCATCACATGAGGCGTCGTCAACCCATCGAATTCCGAATGCAAAAGGCTTTGTAAAGGCCACTCCTAGTCATATTAGACAAAGCGCAGGGTAGCTTCGCGTCGGCTGAGTCTAGCTGGGATGCGAAGGATGCGATGGTGCAGCCGGTTGCCTTGAAAACTTCGTGTGTTCCACATGGATAACATGATATCCCTGGGGAACATTCGAAGTTTTCTAGCGGTATCTGTCCTTTATAACGGTATCGGCTCCTCTTTGTCGCATTGAAGAGCCGACCGAGCAGCGTTATCGGCATGTTCGTTCCCTATGACGCCGCAGTGACTTGGAAGCCACTGAAATGTCACGTGGTTCCCTTTCTCAGTCAAAGTATGGATTATTTCTCTAATATCGAATACCAGTTGTTCGTGTGGTCCACGTCGCAGGGGTGATAGCAAAGACTGCAGTGCTGCCTTCGAGTCACTGAATTTTGACCATCTTCGAGATTCTTGGCTGACGAGACGAAGTGCAGCGCGAAGAGCTGCAAGTTCCGCAGCCGTCGATGTCGTTGGGTGACACGTCTTGAAATTGATGGTGGTGGCTTTCGATGGGAATACCACGGCTCCAGAGGAACACTGGAGAGTTGCCGATCCGTCAGCACATATATATATATATATATATATATATATATATATATATATATATATATAGTGACGTGGCGTCAAGTAAATAACAGAGGGACAGGATTTACATACAGGGACTGTTGACAGGGATGGCCAAGATGGCTGAATGCGCGCAGCGTTCCCCGGCGATCGTCGCCTTCTTCCGCAAAGAGGCGGCCCGTAACATCTAACTGCCCCGGTGGGCTGAGCCAACACCACCTTGGCTGAGCGCCGTCTCGGCGCAGACTAATTACACGAGGAGGCGACGGAAAAGTACGGCTTCAGTCGGGAAACGTGCATGACGTCACGAGATGGCAGGGTAGATGCTGAAGAACTGTTCAGTGGTGTGATTTCATAGTTCACGTCACTAAGTTGCCGTAAAACCTTGTAAGGCCCGGTGTAAAGCCCGACCCTCATTGAGCGAACTTCCCCGACGATGTTCGCGCGTCAAAAAATGTAGCGAGACGCGCCGCCGTGTTTTCGCCCCACCGCCGCTCATGCGACGATCCAGCGGCGAACGCCGCCGAGCCGCTATCAATGTGGCCAGCCGTGAAGCAGGAGACTACTGTTTTTTAAATGTAGCCCACAGTAAGGTTTAGCATGTTTCGACACTTTATAACGTCAAAACTTAGCGTTTTATAATTTTTCTTGAGTTATTTCTTCTACACTTTACGCTTGCCTTTTCGCAACCTCCAGAAAGCGCAGAGAACAGCTTGGCTCTGCCAACATTGTGCCCATGCGGATACAGTGGGTATAGTGTCATTAGACAGTTTTAGTTTAACGTAAGCGTAATAGCGGGGTTAAGGGAAATAGCGTTACCGTTCCGCAAACAAACTTTGTAGAAGGAGAGTTTTAGTAAAGCGTGATAGCGTGGTTTACTTGCGGGACGCTATTTCATTACGCTTTGAATTTCGCATACATAGGGCAACTAAGTAATTCTATGTGTTTGTGCGTCAGGAAAGTGCGAGAGGCAGCGCAATGGAAGCCAGGAGCGCGTTGTATTTTTACTTCCCATGTCCGCTGATCTGCAGCGAAACAGACAAGCCGTACAAGCTGTCTACCATATCCTCCGAAAGATTCTCATCTCAGAGGCCATATGCCGTCGTCGCGCCTATCTCCCAACTTTACCGACAGGCTGGCATCTCAGAAAATTTATCTCGTTAGGCTTAGGCGCGTTCGAAAGGAGAAGCGATCTCGAAAATTCCTCAAGATTAGCCATAACACTCTCTCGTCGAAGCGGCATGAGACTAAGCAAAAGCCGTTTGCGCAGTCATTTGCTACGAACGAAGTGAATTCTGCAAAAACAACGCCCAATTCAGTTCGAAGCGGGAGACCGGGACCGCCGCCATGTTTTACGTAAACTCAATCCCATGATGCATCGGCCGGAAGTGCTGCCTCCTGATTGGATCGGGCTTCTCGCCGCGCGCCGAACGCTTCCGGCGGCGGGCGAAAATTTCTATCCCCTCCAAGTCGGTGGCGCGCGTCCTGATTTTTGACGCCGACCGACGAGCGGCCGCCGTCGGACGAAGTTCGCCGCTTGGACGCCGGAAATTCGTTCTATGAGGGTCGGGTTTAAAGCCCGGGATACATGGAGCGAACTTTCTCGACGAACTTCACGCGTCAAGTAACGACGCGGCGACACGACGCAGTATGTTCGCTGTGTCGCAATACATGCGGCGAACGCCGCCGCGCGTTTGCCGCCGTGATGGCGGTGGTCCCGGCCGCCTGCTTCGAACTGAATTTGGCGTTGTCCTTGTAGAATTCACTTCGTTGGTAGTAAATGACTGCGTAAACGGCTTTCGCTTAGTCTCAGGCCGCTTTGACGACAGAGTATGATGGATAACCTTGAGGAGTTTTCGAGATCGCTTCTCGTTTCGAACGCGTCTAAGCCTAACGAAAGAAATATCCGATGCCAGCGTCATCTATCGGGGAAGTCGGGAGATAGGCGTGACGACGGCATGCGGCCTCTGAGATCAGAAGATTTCTGTTGAAGGCTGTTGTAGACAGCTTGCACTGCTTGTCTGTTTCCCCGCAGATCAGCGGATATGGGATGTACAAATACAACGCGATTCCTGAGAGATCATACTAGGAACTACTCAATCGGTGCAGAGACATGCAGACACGGCAACACCAACGCGATTGCAGATGACGCGAAAAGTCGCGCGCGCGCGAAACACCAGCATTAGAGTGTACTAGATAATGGTCGAGTGGGCCGAACGGCGCTCTCCCGCTGAGGCGCCGCGTGTGGAAAAATTTTGCGAGGGCGCTGCGAGCGAACTGGATTGGGGCGGACACGCGCTCCGCGGCATATTCAACGCACTTTCGCTGCGGGCGCCGAGGCCGATTGCGCATAGTACGCTCTTAAAATAGTGCTTTATTTCAACTGCAAATTTATGTTTACACCATCTTGCCAAACATATATATTTGAGGCATGGATTATACAACGCGTCGTCTTCAGTTTTGCTGTCGTTGTCAAGCGCGTCGTCTGCTAGCGAGCGCGCGTTCGCTACGCGGACGCTGGCGGCGCCCAGTTTTTCTCGCAGAACGTCTGTGGAGTACATTTGTTTTTATGTTTTAGTTGCTTTGGTGCGCTCATGACTCTTGACGGCGGGTACCAAAGGTAGTTTCATTCAAGTGAACCATTGTTTTTAACACTGTCTTCTAAAAGCAACTAGCATCTCTGCAACATGAAGCTACGTACGAAAATTTTATTATTGATAGCGTGTCATTTTACGCGCGCTTCTTGTCGGTGGATATTGATCAGGAACAATGATCGAAGAAAACAATATTAAAGTGAAATAAACCAGGTTTATTAGCTGCGTGGCGCGAAGAATGACCGATGTATTTCTACGTAATTAAATCAAAGGGTACATTGAGAATGGTACAAATGGTACAGTGAGAACTCCCGACCGTGCACGTTTGCATACGAAACACACGTATTAGTGAATACTGCACATAAAACTCTCATTCGCAGAAATAATATTCACAGCAGGCAATTAAAACTATATATATATATATATATATATATATATATATATATATATATATATATATATATATATATATATATATATATGCAAGTGTTATTGTTATGCTGTACGACGCCGAACAGTCGTTTCCGTACGAATGTAACGCATAACCGCACTATTGCAGTCTCAAAGGTGAGAGACCGACGCAAGTGCGGACTGTTATTCCGAATGATTGTGCTGCCGGAGAGTTGTGGCTGCTGCGCAGAGGCGCAGTTCCTGAGAAAATTAACGCAGGGGTGTTAATAAGTCCGGCTAATAAGCTGCTAATAAGCCCTGCTAATAAGTGTAATAAGCTGTCATTCAATATAAATGCCCCGTTTTGGGGCAGCCTGTAAATCTGCTAACTTGATTCAGGCAAGGAAAACTTTTTTTTTTTGAGTCTCACCATCTTTGCAACCCATTAAAACTGGGTGCCCCATGTGGTACCACACTTACCTTCTTGAACGAACGCAGCAGATCTACACATATCTGTACGTGTATGTGAGGTATGCCGTTTCTCTAATTGCTTCGTTATTGTCGTTATGATAGTGCGTCGAATAACTGAAAGCAGCCGTTTATAATATACAAGCTGCTTAGTTGAGCGGACAGACATTTGGGAATGGCATTACATTTATGTATGAAATATATGATAAGCGTAACATGTTTTTCTCGGAAATCAGACTCGAGAATAATTTATCTTGTTTACACTGCTAGCAAAAAGACGAAGAACGCAGCCACCTGTATTTTTTTTTTTTTAGTTCAAACAAATTTGTGGGTTTTACGTGGCAAAACCACGATATGAGTATGAGGCACCCGGTTTAGATTTCCCCACCTGGGGCTTTTTAACGTGCACCTAAATAGAAGTACACGAGTGTTTTCCATTTCTTCCCATCGAATTCCGCGACGGATTGAACCCGTTTGCGCTGCGCTCCAGTTTAGCAGCGCAACGCCGTATATCCACTATACCGGGTGTTCGAAATTAAGGTTTAGGGGATTTTTAAAAATCTCCTGTGGCAGTTAGCACAATTCTCATTGATGAGCTGGGTTATTCGAAGAGGCGGACATTAGTAGCACGAGAATCTAAACACCTATTCAACTTATTAACAAAATTGATTAATGAACTTCTTAGTTAATTACTTTACGACACATATTGCAACTTACGAATTGTAGCCGGTGAGGTTGCAAAACGCATCCACTTGAAATGAATTTCCAGAATGACACCAGAATGACACCGACCGCGATAAATGACCCCGTACCCATTACTCCGCATTCTGTTACGCGAGTAAGGCGGAAACTTGAATAGAATGTTGCGCTGCAGTTTTTTTTTTTTTTTCAATAACAATGCTTCCCGTAAATCTGAGTACCCGCCGCGGGGGCTCAGTTAGCTAAGGCGTTGCGCTGCTGAGGACGAGTTCGCGGAATCGAATCCCGGCCGCGGCGGCCGCATTTCGATGGAGGCGAAATGCAAGAAGCCCGTGTGCTTGCGTTGTAGTGGACGTTAATGAACCCCAGGTGGTCAAAATTAATCCGGAGCCCTGCACTTCGGCGTGCCTTATAATCAGAACTGGTTTTGGCACGTAAAAAACCCCAAAAGAAGAAAGAAATCTGAGTACAAGGTGCCGGATGGGGCAGATATGCTTTACTTGTTTGAAGCGGCAAGCAGGAAGGTTACATATGTTTCTCCGTTTGCGTTCCGCAAGACCTACTGATCGAAAACTATATGCGGAACAATACACACGAGAGATGCATGCTGCTTGAAGAACGAGAAAAATATTTGTTCTCCAAAGGGAACCGTACAATAACATAGTAGAATGAAAGCCGACACTGCGGCCGCAATGCACGGGCAATCACCGAGCGGCATTAAATAAAATGAAGAGAAAGAAAGGCATTTGTGCTTAAGACATATATACATGTTATATTCGATTATGAACACCATTTGAGAGGTCTGAACGCAAATACCAGCGCGCGAAGTAGTGCGATTGACCCTGCCGAGCAGTATCGCCAGCAGTTTCCAACGGCGCGACCTTGATGCGGCCCAATCCAGTTCGATCGCAGCGCCGCCACAGTATTTTTCCACGTCGGGCGCCTCACTGCAAAGCATGCGCCGCCCCAGCCGCTCGTCCCACTCGACCATATTCTAGTACACTCTAACCAGCATGCATTGCGACCGGAGCTAGTGCCTCCTGATTGGCTGTCGTCCACCGCTGCGCGCTAGACGCTTCCGGCGGCGGCGCTCGCCCGACGAAAATGTTTGGACAGGCAGATCGGCTGCGGACGGCAAATTTCTTGACGCCGGCCGTCGGACGTTCGCCGCCCGACGAAGTTCTTCGCTCGGACGCCGGTTATTCGCTCCATGTATTCCGGCCTTAACGCGATAAAAGCCAGAATGCCTTGAGCTCAGGCCGCGTCCTGGGCCCTCGCAATCAGCCGTTGCTGATCTTCGAGGTCGGAGCTGGCCAAGGCTCTCTCCCAAAGCTCGTTGGTGTGGTAAGGGTTCGAGGATCGAGGATCGAGTGGTGCCTCTCTGCAGCCCCCTACTATGTGCCTGAGGGACCCGGGCTCTGCGCAGAAGCGGCATTGCGGAGAGAATTGTGTATTGGCTATGAGACAGACGCGACGAGAAGGGGTCCATTCTATGTGCCTGAGGGACCCGGGCTCTGCGCAGAAGCGGCATTGCGGAGAGAATTGTGTATTGGCTATGAGACAGACGCGACGAGAAGGGGTCCATTCTGTAACCCTAATGGTCCACCGCTTGTCCATCCTACGCATTACATGGCCTGCCCAGCTCCATTTCTTCCGCTTAATGTCAACTAGAATATCGGCTATCCCCGTTTCTTCTCTGATCCACACCGCTCTCTTCCTGTCTCTTAACGTTACTCCTAAGATTTTTCGTTCCATCGATCTTTGTTCGGTCCTTAACTTGTTCTCGAGCTTCTTTGTTAACCTCCAAGTTTCTGCCCCATATGTTAGCGCCGGTAGAATGCAATGATTGTACACTTTTCTTTTCAACGACAGTGGTAAGCTCCCAGTCAGGATTTGGCAATGCCTGCCGTATGCACTCCAACCCAATTTTATTCTTCTGTAAATTTCTTTCTCATGATCAGAGTCCCCTGTGAGTAATTGACCTAGATAAACGTACTCCTCTACAGACTCTAGAGGCTGACTGGCGATCATAAATTCTTGTTCTCTTGCCAGGCTATTGAACATTATCTTTGTCTTCTGCATATTCATCCTCAACCCACTTCTTACGCCCAATTCTTTATATATATATATATATATATATATATATATATTGTCCTCGGCACCGAGGTCACCTTACTAGATTACCTTATAGTAATTGGTGCTTTTACGTTTACTCCTACCAGACGCTATTCTTGACTTAATTTTTGCAGTGGGTATACCTTCTGTGAATGAGGATCATCATCAACAATACCGTCAAGGCACAGAACCGCACAAACATGCAGCACAGTAAGTTTGAATGCCATCAATCACCAAGCCTCGCATCGAAAAAGAACTACAAGAGTCGCCGTTGTGTCATGATGTGTCTGGCATTAACCGGGCTGGGCGTCATAGTTGCCTCCGTGTTCGCCTTCAGCGTCAAAGAAGAATTGCCAACGATACGGGTCTGCAAGAGCAAGGCCTGCGTCGAGTATTCCACGCGGCTGCGGCAATCAATCAACACATCAATGCAACCGTGTCGTAGCTTTTACCGCTACGTCTGCGACGGCTGGAGCAAGAACGTGTACTCGGTTAGAGAGTACGCGTACATGACAGCGCTCGACAGAGTTACCGACCTTTTCTGGAGCGTCCAAGTGCCGACGACAAACCAGACCTCTCAAGAGCAGGTAGCTGCATTGTACAGAAGCTGCGACGCAGTACTCAAAGGTAAGCGCAACGACTTGGCGAACGCCAAGCTGGCGCTGTCCGCAGCCGGCATCGTGTGGCCTCACCGCCCTGATAAGCCGGACGTGCTCCGTCTACTGCTGGAAACGTCGATGACTCTTGGCTGGGACACTGTACTTCATATGGAAGGTGGCGCGAAGAGGAATAAAATTGTACTGGCCAGGGGAACCTCGTTCCCAATTATATCCTCCAAGTATGAACATCTCCACACGCATGTTCAGAAACGAATCTACTTCAATGCCCTGCGCGACAAGTTCAGCCTGACAGGCCGAGACGAGGTTGTCGACTTGGATGAAATGATGTCCGTATCAGAGGACATGACCAACGCGTTAGCAAACGTCACGGTGGGGCAGAGTGCGCAGATGTCCATCACACAGTCCTGGCTATACGAAGTGCGACTGAACCTTTCTAAAGGCCGCTTCGCGAAAGCGCTGAAAGCGTACAACGTGACTGTGGACGACGACGCCACAGTCATTCTCTGGGATTCCGACTTCGTTTATGCTTTCGTGGAGCTTTGGCACCGGCACGGCGAAAGCATGGTTCACCTTTACGTTTCTTGGTGCACGGTTCAAGTCGCCGCGCTGTACGCGGACTCCGACCTTATAGCCAACTATTACTCAAGCAGGTACCGAGCTCATCTACAACACGGCGCATTCTGCCTCGGAAGAGCTCAACTGTTCGGGGGATACGCCACTTTCTCCCAATATAACGCCCTGATTCTAAACCGAGAAACACGCGCTGATGTTGAAAGAATTCTTCTAACCATGCGCAGCATGTACCGAGGTCACCTTGAGAAATGGAATTTCGTCGACGCTGAGAAGCCAGTAGTCGCCAACTGGACATCGCTCAAGACAGTGCTGCCGAACGCAGATCAGGACGAGCATGGTATTGAGACTTCCGAGTTTGATGAAGGCTTACTCCGCATGACGGACTCCTTCGTCGACAACTGGAAAAAGGTCATGGCGCACACGCGATTTTCCGGTGGTGTCTTCGGCTCAAACATCGTCACTAGCACGAAGTTATACGCTCTTCTTCCATCGCAGGCTGACTTCCACTTCATGCCGTTCGCATTTTCCTTTCCCTTGTACGACTACGACCTCCCCACCACGGTCAACTATGCCGGTCTCGGAGCGCAGGTGGCCGAGGCTATTGGGGAGCTTCTCATGAAGGAGTATCTCCCCAGCGATGTGGTCTCTGCGGTCCTGCCTTGTCTTGCCAAGGCACCGTCAGCGCAGCTAAAGTCCGCATCGGTTAGCGAAATCGTGTCTCTCGCCGTTTTGCTGACTGCTTTCGAGAGCGACTCTGCTCACAAAGTCAGACTCGGTGACTTTGAAACCTACTCCCCCGCGCAGCTACTCTTCATATCATGGTGCTACATGAAATGTGGCGGCAAGTATAACTCGCTCCCTTCCGCATGTGACGCTGTCCTGCGGCATATTAGCAATTTTGCTGATGAATTTGGATGCAGCCCTGGAGACCACTTAAACCCAATGCACAGATGTGCACTTACGTAGCATTGTTGCCTTCAATATGTGTATCACTATATGCAGAACGGTCATGATATTCGTTGCCCCTTTAGACCACAATTGTTTTTTGTTGTGTCATTCACTTTTCTGCATTACTCTGTGCAAATTGAGAATATAATGTGTTCCTTGCTGAGTTTTTGAAATCTTATTTTGATTGTTCTCGGGTGCGCCTCATTGCGAATTACCAAATGGGAAATGCCTGCATGTGCGCAACGGCAATATAAGTACACGGGTGGAAATGCCTACTCAGATAATCTTTCCAGTCGATTGAACCGGCAAAAGGAAGTACTTCCACTTATGCTTTTGCGTCGTCACTGGACACAGGTACACCAAGCGCGCACACGAACGCACGCCCACTGTTAATACACTGAGTACATGCAGAGGATGCAGCCACAGCCAAAATAAGTTTGTTTCGCTAGTTAAAATGTATTAATAGCGGAGCTGTTTAAGCCGGCCATAATGTGTGCCGCCTGCCACTGTGTTGCTTAGCAACCACCTCGCGGAGCGTTGCATGCTATGCTCTGGAGAGAGAGAAAATGAGAGCGAAAGAGAGAGCGCGTCGCGCGCAATGCTCGGGAGAGAGAAAGAGAAAATGAAAGCGAGAGAGAGTGCGCGCGTCGCGCACTATGTTCGGGAGAGAGAAAGAAAATGAGAGCGAGAGAGAGAAACAATTTCTCGCACAATTTCTCGTCACACGCCGCTTCAGCGGGAGAGCGCCGTCCGGCCCACTCGAACCTTATTAATGCAAAAGCATTACTTGGCTCATTGTGCAAACTCGCTGTCATCAGAAAGCCGTCGCAGAATAAAAAATTGGGAGGTAGTGGAACGTGACAGTCTTGCGCTATCTGATTCCAACTTCAGCCTGCAAAATTACCTAATGTCATCACCCCACCTAACTTTCTGCCGTCCTCGACTGTGCTTCCCTTCCCTTGGTATCCATTCTGTCCACTGGGCATCTGCCCTACGCATAAGATGGCCTGCCCAGCTCCAGTTCGGCTTACAATGCAGCTGTCTATGGCTAGGATCCCGCGACTGCTTCATGGCGTAACGTCGACCGAAAATCATGTTGGGCCGATCCCGAAGGCAGTGCAGGACAGATATACAGACAGGCTCATACCCCCCCCCCCCCCTCCCGCGTAAGGCAAAGGCTACAAACAGTGGCGCAAGCAAAAAGGGGTTTGTGTGTGAATTTCCGCGTAGCAGAATTATGTTTTCTCGTATATTCAAATTAAAATCCGACGCTATCATGTCTGTAGGATCGTGTAAGTCGTGCTTTACGAGCTTTCTGACGGATTTTACTTTGAGAACTCCAATTGGTGCAGTAAGGCCTGTGCGCCACGCGGAGGGCCTGCGTGGTTCGGGGTTAGTTATTATTATTATTATTATTATTATTATTATTATTATTATTATTATTATTATTATTTTTGTGACGGACAACGCCGCTGACGCCGGCACCAGACTTTCTGCGACACGGGGCCCTTAACGCTATCGCGTAAGAACAGCAAACCAACTACGTCATCTTTATCTAACCAAAAAAATCGTGGGGCCGCAACATTCATATGGGGACGGCTTACCAGCGAATCTGTTTAGGCTGCATACATGGGCTACATACATAATGAAATAATACTTCTTTTTTCATACTGCACCACATTTCGCCGACACAAGCGCCGCCCCGGTCACCACACCTCCCATGCATCTGCCGCAACCGCTGCTGCAGCCGCGCCGGCACCTCGGACGTGCGTAACGTTATAACCCCAGAATCGCAGGCCACGCGCACAGGCGCCGTCGCCACACTCTTTCCCCCCTCTCCTACCCGTCTCCATTGCTGCAGCGATGTCGTCACACTATTTCCCCCTCACCTCTCTCCCCACGAACGCGCGTGACGTCATAACCACAGAAGCATGGAGGAAGGAAAAAGTTGACAGAAGCGCAGGCCACGTGCATAATCGGCTCCATTCTTCTTCTTCTTTCTGGGGTTTTACGTGCGCAAAACCAGTTCTGATTATGAGGCACGCCGTACTGGAGGGCTCCGGATTATTTTTGACCACCTGGGGTTCTTTAACGTGTACTACAACGCAAGCACACGGGCGTTTTTGTATTTCGCCCCCATCGAAATGCGGCCGCCGCGGCCGGGATTCGATCCCGCGATCTCGTGCTCAGCAGCGCAACGCCTTAGCTGACTGAGCCACCCCGGCGGCTAAATAATCGGCGCCATTTCTGTCCAATCGTATCGTCTCCATTCCTGTCCACGATACAGACACAAGCCACCCTGGGTACTCACCCCCTGGGAGCGCATGCGGGGGGTGCATACGGGGGCTAGAGTTAAACAGATTCGCTGTAATACACGCTTTACGCGGTGCACTTACATGCGTCAATTAATTATCAGAAGAACCTACCCCGGTACGTTTGTACAAGATCTTCAAAATCGTTTCAGGGTAAGTTTGTCATACACTCCTGTCATACTATGTCAATATTGGTACCTACCAAGGTAATGAGAGCGGGATAGATAGAGATAGATAAATAGATACTGTCAAAGTGGCAAATGTTCGCCAAGAAATGCTTCGCATTTAAAACAAATGTTTTTATCCAGCGGCCATGCCACCCCAGAGTTTCTCCCACCCTATACGCTAACCTATAATTATAGATTTGCGGTTCCCGCTTCTTTCGCCCAGCTTTTCCTCTAGAGTTAGTGTACTATAACTCTATACTCTCTATGCTAGGCGGTGTCCAAATCCACTCCCCATAGGGTGGCGCTATCTGGATTTAAAATGCAAATCCCAAAGGCTTTGCTTTTGCTGGTTGAATACGGCGGAAGCGATTTTAGGAGCTAGAAGTACGTCACACACGAACGCATGTCGGGCTTTAGACAACATCTATTCAAATGGATGAATAGGTGGTGTCCAAAACACGACGTCTACGACGTGTTGTTGTTTCCAACTTTTATATTCCGGCTCTCGAAATTGCTTACGCGGCATTCAACCAGCAAAAGCATAGCCTTTAAGATCTGCATTTTAAATTCAGAGGGTGCCATCCTATGGGATGTGGAATTCGCTTTAATTACTTGTGGCAACTTATGCGTCAGATTCTCTGCCTTGCACAGGCTTGTATTATGGCACACAGCAGTAAAGCATAATATGATCTCTGAGATTAACCTACTTGTAATCAACTTTTTAAAAAAGAGTCGCAGCTTCGCACGAAAGGTGAAGCATCAATTGCGATAGCAAATTAGTAGAAAGCTTTATGGAGTAAGGATAGTAGATTTAGCGACTGCATGAACTTGGACACAATCGCTTACTAACTGAATTAGCAAGCATGTTTTCAGCGCAAAATCAAACATGAATAAATCACACTCGATGACCGCAGACAACCACTATCAAAACGCTGGCGTGATCAAGTGCGATAGCAGCAGCGACCGAAGGTTCGTGCGGTCTAACACTTCAACGAGAACCGAAAGGCGAAACCACAGCGCATTCAAAGGTAAGAGCCGTGTGGAGATCGCTTTCAAGATACGGTGCGCGCGACAGCCCGCAGCCGCGCAAAGTACAAGTACGCAGTGGGGGGCAGACTAGAAGCCGCGCCCCCTCCCTCCCGCGCTCCTTCGGGCTTTCCTCCTTTCGCGTGGGAGATTGAGTCACCAGTTCCCCTTGCGCCCTGTCGCAAGATAAGCATTTGGTGCCGCAGCTAAACGTCGCCTCCCCTCCCTCCCATATCCCCACGGCCTTTCGCACGACGGAAGACGCCGCGTTTGCTCTCCGCCGTGCGTTTGCTCTCCGTGAAAGCGCGCGTCCCTCGCGTCCTTTCACTCGCACATACGGCGCGCGGCGACGATTTTATCGTCGTTGGACTTTATACGGAACCTCACGGCGACGGCAGAAATGCGCTTGGAGTGTCCATATAATTGCTATCGCAATAAAAAAACTGCAAGTAGCGGGGAATGAAGACAGCCGCCGCCTGCAGATTTTCGTAGTGTGTGATGTGCTATCACGTCAAATGAAACTTGAGCGGAGCGCGTGGCCCAAGCACAAGTAAAGATATGGTACGCGCCGTCCAGTCGTCACCATCGACAGGCGCGCACATCCGGTTTGGCCGCACTGAACGATATTTGCGATATATTTTCGCTTCTGTTCTGCTTGTTATATTGAAAGGGAGAAAATAAAAATAATACAGAAGCTAAAATATCGCAGTTAACGGCGAGTATTGTAGCGCAGTTCGCCGAAAGCATAATTGCTATCGGCGTTAGATGAAACGCAAACAGCGCTGCGCGTGGTGCAGTTTGCACCGTCACATTAATTAACCGTATAAGCGGCGGCGCTTGTGCGCCACATTCATTCGCTCGATCGGCAAACTTGCTCAGCGCGGTAGCGCTCTGGCGGCCGCGACGGTGGCCGGCTTAGGCGTGCCGAGTGCGTTCCCAGATCTGAAACGAAAATATCTCACACTACAGGGGGATCGCGCAGCGCCCGAACCTAGGGTGCCTCGCCGCCGGCGCTGGCATCGAGGCACCCTACCCGAACCGGATGTTTGCGCCACGTGGTTCGCGCCTGTCAATGATGGATGGATGGATGCTATGAGCATTCCCTTTAAACGGGGTAGTGGGTTGCACCACCAAGCTCTTGTTATTATTTTGCCTAATGTGATGCCTAAGGTGATGACTGGACGGTACTCACGATACCTTCACTTATGCTTGGGCCACGCGCTCCGCTGTTCAAGTTTCATTTCACGCTGATAGTACGTCGTGGGCACGATTAGTTTTTGTCATTCATGGTAAATATATCAGGTTCTTTATTATTATACTGTATTATTACACCATTGTACTGTATTTTGTCCAAATCAACTAAATCATTGCCTTCTCCTACGTCTGCCGCTTTTCCCTTTCTTGCACCGCTCCTCCTACTCTAATCTCGCTATTCAGTTGTAAAACATTCGCAAATTTTGCTTTATTTGTTGTCTGTCAAATTATGCATTCACAAACAACATAAGTGCTTAATGCCTGGCGAAATACCAGCACAAGCGCTGGAACAGACCGCAGAAGCAGACGACAGCGAACAGACGATAACTAGCGCCACTGCGCTCATACGTTTCGGCCCTAGCGGAAAAACCAGTGAACCAGGAGGGTCATATGTGTAGGTCTGGAGTTCCAGTAGGTCGTGATCAAAACAAACCACACGTGCACACGTGTCATTTTGGTGTGCAGTTCAGTTTCACTCACCTTGCGTATCGTGAAACGGCCTCGAGCAAAGTGCTGCGTGACTCTTTAGTAGGCAAGAAGCCTAGGATCTACCTTCCTTGTGTTTAATGCGATCAAATCGACGACACAAACGCCGGCTACAATGCAACGCAGGCGACAGCGTGACAGTATGGGCGTGATGCTCCTCCTAAACCACGTATTGTTTCAAGTGGGGATAGAAGCCATTCCACCCGTCACGCTTTTGATTGTCCTTGCTCAAGCGTGCGTTTTCCTCCAGCTTTTCGAACTACCATGGCGCGACCTCTCCGGCGCTTGCATTAGTGTCAACGCTGTCCTTTTCAAGAAACAGTGGATGCGCATCTTCTACGGGGCCTTCGAACACGGTGACAGTCTACACCTTTATTACAACATGGTTTCCTTCATTTGGAAGGGAATGCTTCTCGAACCTGTCCTCGGGAGCGCGCAATTCACTTACATCATCTTCCTCTTTACTGCACTTTGTGGTGTTGTGCTCGTGGGATTAAACTATCTGTTGGGCACGTTCATCGACGGCTCGTTCTACTACCAGTGTGCTGTCGGCTTCTCCGGCGTCATCTTCGCCCTCAAGGTACTTAACAATTACTACTTCCCGGACAAAGCCGGCGCGTTTTGGGCATCAATATTGACTTGCCCTCGGGACAAGTTGTCTGGGTCGAGCTGGTGCTTATTCAGCTTCTCACGCCGAATGCCTCTTTCGTCGGCCACCTTGCTGGTATCCTAGTCGGCCTCGCCTACGTCTACGGAGTCATTACGCCCATCTCCGACGTCGTCTGGAACCTCCTTGGGCAACAACCCGTGCGCCTCACGCGACCGCACCATGGCCCCCACGACCGTCGGCGTGAACCTGGCCCGCTGGCTGCGATGCCGTACGGGGCTATCCTTGTGTCGGCGGTGCTCGTCACGTTGCAGACGGACATCGTGCCGCACCACTGGAAGAAGCTGGTGAACGGTCCGTGTATCACTTCTTCACTCGTGATAGATCATCACCAGTGGAAGCTGTTGTTTCTCCCGGCATTGCACTCCACGGAAATTATGCACCTGGTCTACACAGTGCTATCGTTACTCGGCCTCGGCTTCTATCTTGAACGCAGGATGGGCGTCATCCGCTTCCTAGGCGCAGTCTTGGGCCTCACGGTCATCACTAACTTCGCTTTCTGCCTGATGACGTATTACATCCTGCCGAACTACAAGGAGATTGCCGGTGTGCATGCCTTTGAAATGCACTATAAGTGCTTCCTAGGCTTGACTGCGACGCTGATTGCAATGAAGGGCCTCTACACCGTTTATTACCCTAGGAGCAGATACTTGTTTTTGTTCTTTTTGGTTCCAGTGCCCAAGATATTAGGCGCCGTTTTTGAAGTTGCACTACTTCATTTTCTATTGCCACATGTGTGGATAGTGGGTAATGTAGTAGGTTTTTTCACTGGACTCTTGTTGGTAATATTATCAGAAACTTTTTAGTAACTGCTGTGTGCTCGTTTCTTTTCTTTCTTTTTCTTTTTTTTTTTTTTGTCCTAGCATTATTGTACATATTTGTCACGGGGCCGTATTCTGAAACGTTCCCCTAGGCGAAATTTCTTTTTTCGCTTTCAGGCGCGCGCTGATTGGCTGGTTGAGCAAAAATGAACGACGTCGGGCTCAACCACCCAATCAGCTCATCCAATTTTGCTAAAACAGCCAATCAGCGCTCGCCTGAAAGCGAAAAAAGAAATTTCGCCTAGTGGAACGTTTCATAATACGGCCCATGTAGTTCCTCTTCATGAACTTCATGAAGCAGTGCGCATTTTGTGATGCTGGCAATTAGTTTGTGCACTCAGTTCGAGGTCATTGCCATTCTTAATGGAGGATATGTGGTACTAGCAACATGCTCAAGTTTGTCATCCATTTAAGTATTTGATTGAAATTACTTTGTGCTTCATTGAATGAAACTGACCAAGTTTTTATACTTTTGACTGGCATGCAAAAATTTTCGGACTTGTATGTTACAGAATGAACAAGATATTGCATTCAATGCATGTTTAATATGTGATGCATATCACATATATTGACAAGCAGGTCATGCGTGACCACAACTGTACATCACACTTTTTATATATAAATACTAGCTGTGACTTGCTTGTCTAATAAAGACATAGCATTTGCATTTCTGTCGCCTAAATTGTGTCCTTATTGAACTCTATATATTAGAAAAACCCTGATAGTAAAAATAAAGCCAAGCTACACAGCTAGCATGCTCTGCTGTAATTTATTCTCTGCGAAGAGGTGACTTAGTAGCACAGAGAATAGCATGAGAAGGCACTGTCATTCTCATGCATTGTGAAATTGATCATGCTGGTAGCCTTGCTGCATGTGTACCTTTACCGCTCTCAACGGGCCAGTACTCGCGTCAATGTAAAAGGATGATGCCTAAATGTGGAGTGGCAGATTTTCAACACCACAAAGTCACTAGAGAGTTTTGACATGTTGCATTTTACGGAACTCCGGAGACTAATGCCCCTCCAGGCACGTTTCTGCTAACCTGGTGCCCCCCTGGCGGGAGGCAGTGGATGGAGAAAATGACAGCATGATGATGATTTTGTTGGCATCCCCTTTGAAAGATGGCACTGACAAATGATCACCTGGCCTGCTTGAGCTAATAAGGCATTATATATACATGCATAGCAATCCAGCATTCTGTCTATCTTTCCATAATAACCTCTATCTCTATATTGCACAGTTACCTACGCCAGTAACGAATTTGATTATGATATATAAATTTTTGCTTGCTTTATTTACAGTTATACTCTAAACATGTCTTGCTTACACGTCAACTACTGACCAATTAACTCTTTCCTTACTGCAGTAATGTGCTCATTTTCAGTGCTCCTATGTTTTATCGTTTTATTTCATGATGTATTAATCGCAGCATATACCGTGATACATAAAATTGTACCCTTAGTGTTGTCGTTTTTAATGGAATTGAAGCGTAAATAATTGCTCAGAGAGTTCTTGAGAATTCTTATGTGAAACTTCAAAGAAGCACCAGAAGAAGCATGAATTAAAGTAATTATTTGCTATTTTTAGTATAAGTAATGGAATAAAAAAAATCTTAAATATACAAAATATGCACCTTGGTCCTAGTTCCCAACTTCTGTAAGTTAGACCTGTAGTTAGAATATTGTACAGATTTGGTGGCGTGAATTTTCGCCATAGTGGTGCCCATGCTATGTGGGAGAGCCATGACTTAGCAAGTGTGAAAACGAGTGTGAAAGTGCCTATAGTGCAGGAAGCATTTGTTTTGACTCATGGCAACAACCACCTGGTTACCTTAATGCATTCTTTAGGCTCTCAATATAATGGCTGTTAGGTTGGGGAGCATGCGCAAGCCTTCTCATATGTGATTATTCTGTTCAATAAGCTTTTCTGTGCAAGCAAAGAACATATGCTCAAAACACAGATCATAGACTCTCAAAGCAAAGATGTAAAAGGGGTACTCGCACTAGATCTATCCAAGGCCTTCGATACAACTACACATGACTATATCCTTAAGGAGATATCGGCCTTGAACTTGGGAGTTAAATTCTTCTCCTTCGTTGAATCCTTCCTTGAGAGCAGGATGGCGGTCATAAAGTTGAGGCAATCAGTGTCGGAGTCTTTCACACTCGGAAGAAGGGGTACTCCCCAAGGGGCAGTTATCTCACCACTTCTGTTTAACATAGCAATGCGCAAATTGTCGGAAAGCCTTGCAACAATTCCTTATGTTGGTCATGCATTATATGCTGACGACATTACAATCTTGTGTCCCGGAGGATCGGAGGCGACGGTCGAACAAGCTCTACAGGAGGCTCTAGACGTTACAGAGTCTTTCCTGGACGGTACGGGACTGGCACTGTCGCCTGGAAAGTCGGAACTCCTGCTGTACAGACAGGCTAGACGAGGTGCTAGGCTAGACGTGAGGCCCCACTCGATCAGGTGCCCATTAGCGTTCGTACCAGGGATGGGTATACCATCCCTAGAGTAGACTCTTATCAAAATACTAGGGCTTATATTAGACTCGAAGGGCTGCAACGCAAAGTCTATAGCTCATCTCACCACAAAAACGGAGAACATTCTCAGATTAATTATGAGAATTTCCAACAAGAAAGGCGGCATAGGCGAGGATATACTCATTAGGGCTCACCATGCTTTCCTCATGAGCCATGTCATTTACATAGTCGCGGCTCTCAATTGGACCAAAACAGAGAAAGATAAATTAGACACGCTCATGCGCAAAAGTGTCAAAAAGCTGCTCGGCGTTCCAATCACGACTAGCACAAAGAAACTCATGAAGTTGGGAGTACACAACACCACTTCGGAGTTAATTGAAACACAAAGATCAGCACAGATTATTAGATTATCAAACTCCAAAGCAGGCAGAAGACTGTTGGATGCGGCAGGCCTCCGTCCTAATTTTAGTCAGGGAGAGACCACGCAACTTGATGATACAAAAAACAATGAATTCTTTTATTGTAGACCCTTTTCCAAGAAACGTCCACCCACAACACAATAAAGGTCGAAGATTGGCGAGGGCTAGGGCTTTCCTAAAGAACTTATCCGGAACGGAGACCTTTGTTGACGCGGCGCGACGCACGAGCTCTGTCAAGTTTTCCGTAGCTATAGTCAATGACAGGGGAGATCTCCTCTTGGCAGCTTCACTGAAGACCTCGTTGGTCGACGTGGCGGAACAGGCTGCTATAGCTCTCGCATTACTTGACACAACACGCACTACAGTGTACACTGACTCCCGAGCGGCAATTAGAGCGTTCGCATCGGGTTTGATAGCCAAACAGGCATCCAGGATTATCAACGGCAGACCCCCCTCAGACACTATTCATCACATAGTCTGGTTCCCAGCACACATGGGACCAGACGTATTACCGGGTCACCTGAACCCCAATGAGATAGCCCACGGCCGTGCGCGAGGTTTCATATGCCGCGACGGGACGGTGTCTCGGGTGAGTTCGGGAGAGCTCTTCCACAGTGATCCTGTAGTTACTTTTCACGAAATCACATCACATTACAGAGGGGATAGGCAGAGTTTTCCCTCCCCCCATCATAAGCTCAACAGATCACAATCTAGCACGCTCCGCATGCTCCAGACGGGGTCCTACCCCTCTAGGAGCTTTTTGAACAAGCTTCACCCCGACATCGATCCAGTCTGCCCAGATTGTGGCTCTGAATTTTGCTCATTAAATCACATGCTCTGATAGTGCCCTGTGTTACATGATTTTAACAAAGAAAAAAGACTGGACGAAAGCCATCACAGATCCCAGACAAGACGTCCAACTCCTGGCTGTCCAGAGGGCCCGTGAACGAGCGGAGAGGCACGGCCTTTCTGTTCCGACATGGGACTAGCCAATGGCTAGCAGGCGTCCCTGCCTAGCTTCTCAGGACCTAAATAAAGTGTTTACTACTACTACTACAGATTTGGTGGCGTGAATTTTCGCCCTAGTGGTGCCCATGCTATGTGGGAAAGCCATGACTTATTAAGTGTGAAAACGAATAAGTGCCTATAATGCAGGAAGCATTTGTTTTTACTCATGGCAACAACCACCTGGTTACCTTAATGCATTCTTTAGGCTCTCAATATAATGGCTGTTAGGTTGGGGAGCATGCGCAAGCCTTCTCATATGTGATTATTCTGTTCAATAAGCTTTTCTGTGGAAGCAAGCTGGTCTAGTCATGCATCATGAACTGCTGCTGGAGCTCTCACATGCTTTGCAGTACAGTAATGAATGAGGGCCTTTGCACAGGAGGTGTTCAAAAAGTAAGTAATCAAGCATCTGCCAAAGGTCATTTGGAAATCAACTGCGTGCTCTTGTTCGAATGAAAACTCCACATTACGGAAAACACCCATCGAAAGCAACACCCGTCATGTGTGTGTTGGCCAAACCTTCAAGGCACTTCGAAAAACAATTGTGTGGTGGGTGTGCTCAAATACCAACAAAAACTCCCCAGTGGCACAGCTCTACTCATTCCCTATGAGGCGTCATGTGTGGGAGTGACAGCAGCCATGGATCGCCACTGTTTGGCGAGAAACTTCTTGTTCCCATGTTTTTTTTTTTGTTTTTTTTTTTTACTTCTCGGTGCTTGTGCACTCGATGTTTACACGGATGCGTGACAAAGTTGATCACAATGTACCCATGTTTTGGTCCAGTTTGTCCACCGTGCAGCACACGGGTTTGGCATTTTGCTTAGGTTCCGAATGCTACTTGCTGCTTCTTTTACATGTTGTGTGTGGCTGCTGAGGCTTGCAAGCACCCATTTTGTTGGTTTTTTTGCAACCTGTTGAATCATCACACCACCAGTCATGCAGTTCATGTTATGTGTTGATTCGCGCCATGTTGAACTGTTGCTAGCTGCTTCATGCAGAATGTGATTTTTTAAGCACCAGGTTTTTGCCTCGCTTTGCAAGGCTAAATCGTGCTGTATTTTATCAGAATGATTACAGGCAAGTGCTTTTTTAACAGCTTGATTCTTTTTGCCCGAATACATCGTTGATGTTGTGGTTACTTGGAAAATGCTTTAGGAAAGAGGTAGCTCAGGACCACGATTGCTGTTAGCTGCTGCATATGATGTTACTCTTGATTCTCGCTGAAAAATTAGCTTCATGTTTGTGAAGTAAATAAAGCTTGCTGCTGCCTGAGCAGACTTATCACACAGAGTGGTTTAATTCACAGCTGAGTGCCTTTTGTAATTATAATTTTTTTTAATATCTTTTCCGACGTAGGAGTACAATGTTTACACCGGAGAGGAATAAACCCTGCCTTGCTGCCGTCTACCTTGGCCAGCACTGCTCTGCCTTTAAACATATTGTGTGGTTTCATTCTTGAGTAACATTCTAAAAAAAAAAAAATCACCGCCCTTCCACTCTATGAAGATGGTCAAGCAACAAAGCTGTGTTAGTTACACTGACTGTTACGAGTGTTACATGTGCATGTATTGCACGTGATGCAATTTTGTAAACACAAGTAAACGCAGATCTACAATAGGAAGTTATATTATACTGAAACATTGCAAGGTGAAAAGAGGCAGCGACTTCCAACGCTACTTGAGTGTCCAGTTCTGTGGTAGAAACCTGCCGAGCTGCCGCCAGAGGCATCGGCTGCAGTCATGGACAGCGCGCGTTCAGAGCGAACGCGGGAAAACACGGACGGCGTCGGTAGCAGCTCTGTGTGTTACCTCGTTGGTGCTGGCAATGCGCGTTCGTTATCCGAAAGGGTGCACTTCACAGAAACACCTTCTCTTATACCCATTGCCTCTCCTGGCACCGACCGCGGCCTCTTATTGGTCACCTCCTACCCCAGCGCACCTCCTCACCCAAACACTTGGGCTCCTGAAGTGAGGAAGACAAAGACAAAAGGATCGGTGTCGCTGGTTTCCTCGCGCTGGACCTAACGTGACTGGGATTAAACACCAATAAACCCCATATCAATTATTATCTTTGACGTAGAATACGGGTGTTTTGAAAACAAATAATACGCACAAAAATCTTGCTCCCTACTAGAAGCACTGCCTGTAAAGTGGACGGAATAGTCATGTTGTTGCTCTGCTGCACAGAACTAAAAAACACATGGCTCTACGTGTGTCCGTAAAGTTGTGTGGGCTGCCTTTAATATGTTTGTATTCAGCAATGGCGGTTGCAACGTCTGGGTTAGTTTGTTTTTCTGTTCCTGAGACGTCGGAGTTTTGGCATGAGGCAAAGAGGCAAGGCCTTGGGTATTCATCTGCTTGAAAAATATTTAAAGATTAGCTACAATGCAACACATATGCCCTACACATACCTGCCAACCTGTCAACTTTAGAATTTGTAAAAATCCCATGGTCACAACAGGGGGTGAGGGGATGACGCTCATTCAACTTTGGTCTTAGCACACTCGATGATGTATGGGGTTTTATGGCACAAGGGCCAATAATGGCCAAAGAGCACCAGGAAATGGTATGAGGTATTCAAAGGTGCAATTGGTGACAAATGGTACGGATGCAACGTGAAGCGATTTAAAAGATGAAAATGCAAGAATATTCAGGCAGCACTAATGCCTCACGTACTTGGGTGGGCCCTTGTACGCAAGGGCAGGAAAGCATCTGCTCTAAATGCTACAATCATAGCAGTAGCCTCTGATAATTGATTAAAGGCTGTGCTACCACTAGTGTGTAGAACATGCAGTAAACAAACCTCATTTAAAAAAAGCTGAAAATTATTTGCTATCAAAAATCGTGCCATTGCCAAGTAACATTGCTGGATGAAATGAAATTTGCTGATGGTATGGTAAACTTAAGTGTTATGTTTTTTTGAGCTTCTATTTCACGCCATTCCAGCAATACGTGCAGGACAGTCAACGTCTCTCCACGTTTACCACAGATGGGTGGGTCATCACCGGTCAACAGTACGAGTGCGTGCAACAAGTGTGCCCAATTCTTAGTTGA
This sequence comes from Dermacentor silvarum, assembly GCF_013339745.2. Taxonomy (NCBI): domain Eukaryota; kingdom Metazoa; phylum Arthropoda; class Arachnida; order Ixodida; family Ixodidae; genus Dermacentor; species Dermacentor silvarum. The sequence continues at coordinate 168,777,655 of NC_051159.1, forward strand.
CACACGATGCCCTCAGATCATTGGGTTTTGTTAAGGAATGGTCAATTTCCTAACTGTGGCTTAATAACAGGCAGCTTATTAGATATTTCAGTGACCCTTGAGCGCTGTCAGTAGCTAAGCTTTTTTTGGTAAGAAAAGCTTCAAATCTGTGGCAGGGATAACTACAGAGTTACTGGCTTTTGTTCCTACTGATGTGGCAGTTTAGTTTGAAAGTATATTGCCCTCGATGCCTCTATGCCCAGGAACCCAGCATATTGTGACATGCTGGCTAGACATGTATGCTGTACACAGAAGTGAATGAAGAGAATTTAGTACAGCAATTTTACTTTTACAGAACAACTTTAAAGATGTTGCAACACTTGGAGAGTTGAATATAATGACTTTTTATCACAGCCGACAGTACTGTATATGCTTCGTCCGTAAAGGTATTTGTTTCCGGGTGGAGCACATTGAATTCAGAAAAGGATGGTCAGAGTGCTGCAAAGGACATGCCGGCCTGCGACCTTGATGCGTCAGCGAAATACTCCAGGCAGGAATACTTCACCTGAAGTACAAGTGCATTCGAATGTGTGCCTCTGGGGCATGCTTTATGACCTCGATAAACAATGCGTCACATTTTACACCACTGCAAAGTATTGAGATCAAGGGAGATAACTCTCCCTGAGCAGCGAACATAAATTTCTAAGAATTATTTTAAACTCGAAGCTTATGTTTATTCCCCATCTTAATCATCTGAAGATGAAAAGTCTGAAAACAATGAACTATTTAAAGCTTCTGTTGCACACAACATGGGATAGTGATAGAAAATGCCCCTGAACTTGTACAGTAGCCTTGCCCACTCTCACCTTGATGCTGGTGCTACTGCCGTGGGCGTGCCATGGCAGTAGCAGCTTTGCTGGAGGCATTAGACGATGTTCTAGAAGTGGGACACCCATTTCTTCACTGAACTTCCTTACATGCAGTGAGAAGGGCTCCCTCGCTGTGGGCTGATTATTGGAAAGTAAGGCACAGGACACACCGTTTACAGTTTTGTAACAATGATGTTCAGGATTCGAAGGCACTTTCTCAGGTATGTGAAAGTGGAATATGACCACTGCAGATGAAGTGACCACTCATTTGATTTTATGTAGAGGCTTTCTACAGGACTTGTCCTGAAGGCACAAGTCACGAGGTGGATAGCTAATGATGAATCTAGGATCCTTAGTGCACTTCGTGTTGCGGAGTGATAAATTATAGCACCAGCGTCAAGGTGAGAGCGGGCAAGGCTCCTGTACAAGTTCAGGAGGCATTTTCTATCACTATCCCATGTTGTGCGCAACAGAAGCGTTAAATAGTTCATTGTTTTCAGACTTTTCGTCTTCAGAAGATTAAGATGGGGAATAAACATAAGCTTCGAGCTTAAAATAATTCCTACAAATTTATGTTCACTGCTCAGAGGGAGTTATCTCCCTTGATCTCAATACTTTGCAGTGGTGTTACACCCCTTATCTTTGAGAAGAGTATGCAATTACTTTTCTGGGTGTTTATTTTAAAACCATTTTCATCTGCCCGTTTGGACAAATCGTTTATTGCAAACTGCACTTGTCGATTGCAGATGGCAATATTGCATGATTTGAAGCCTATCTGCACATTGTCGATATAAACAGAATAAAACATTGCGCGTGGAATGACTGTATGCAGGGAATTCAATTGTACAATAAATTGTGTGCAACTAAGCATGTCCCCTTGCGGCACACCAGTTTCTTAGGTGAATGGCCTAGAAAAAGCTCTGCCACCTATTACGTGAAATGCATGGTTAGATAACTTTCATTTGTGTTTAACATGTTGCCACAGACACCCATTGCGGAAAGATTACGGAGAATTCCGAAGCACCATGCAGTATTGTAAGCTTTCTCGAGGTCTGGAAATACTGAGAGACATAACTGCTTATGTATAAAAGCAGAAGAGGGGGAGGTGAGCAAGCTAGCGGTAACGCGATCAAGCATGTGTGAGGGGGAGGGGGGGATAAGCTTGCGCACATCTCGGCCGTGGCTGCGCATGGCTCTAAGCGCGACTGAGCGCATACGCAGCCGTGCACCCTGCTTTAGAGGTAATCTGCCGCGTACGCAAAGAGTGGGCATCATGTAAGCTGCCATCCCGCACTTTTTATATCGGAGTTCACAAGGATGACTTGGTGGGCTAGTTGGGAAAGTATCTTAAGGGGGTAACAGTGCACAGACGGGGACAGCGTGAAGAAACAACAGGACACAGCGCTAGACTACAACTGATACTTTATTGGAAGAAGCAACACATATATAAAGGCCGAAACAGCCAATGGGAGGGCTAACAAAGCGAAACACCAAAAAATGTGATAAAAAAGAAATACACTCATGTTGCCCTCTGCCCTTTACACAGCGACACTGAAGGCGTGCTTACGTAATTATCTTTATCACGATAGATTTCATATGCTTCTATCACTTCACGTGTCAGCTTGTTCTCTTTCTTAATCAACAAACACTCCCCATTGACCGGTTCACGAACACAACTTCTACAGTGTAATGACAAGTGACTCGACACGACAGTCTTTCTAACCAGATTCTTGTGTTCCTTAAACCTGTCGTTCATACACCTACCAGACTGGGCGGTATACCTCTTCCCACAGTCCAAGGGTAGAGAGTAAATTACGCCTCCCTAGCAATGAACAAACTGCATTGCTTATTGAGCATCCTGCTTAATTAACTGTGCCTTAACACCAAAGGTTGTGGGTTCCACTCCCAACATAGGTCGAGGGGTTCCACTCCCAACATAAATCCCTATCAACTAGCTCAACTTTTTGTAGTTTTATGCTTCACCAACTTGCCCAACAAAATACTTTGTACTGCTCTCAAGTGCACTTATGCACGACCTCAGGCTGATTTGCAGCACATTGTTTCGACACTTGGGGGGCTTTCACAAAGCTTAGACCACCCAGGTTTACTTTGATTTGTGATATTATAGCCAGTACGACGCTTTGCAGCTCTTGGGCCAAAATCGGGCACCACTTCAAACCCAAAGCATTTAGTAGCTCGAATGGCAATTTGAATTGACACTTTGATATCTAACCCCACCTGCAACGGCATGCAGTTAAGGAGGAGCAACACACCGGTATAATGCTTCATTGTTGCCTGCATTACAGTGTTGCTGCTTTGTGTCTGCTTGATCACAATAAGCAACTTGGATGGCAATTTTAATCCAGGCGTTGAGCTCTAACCAGTTTGGTTTGGGTTCCCCAAAATTTCAGCACTACCGGAATACAATACCTAGGCAAGGATGAAATTTTAGTCAATAGCAAACTTCCTTTTCAAGGAGCTGCCTTTGTAGCTTTTTGCAACCACCAGGTGGACACCAGCTTTTCCTTTCATATTGTAGGTACACCTGAATTGCAGGAAAACTTGCACATAATTTATTTGACTGCAAAAAAATACACTTGGAATCTTGGCTCAGAACATTATGCATTTATATAACAAAAATTCTTGAACTCTCCGAAAGTTGCAAAGGTACTTGCTGACTCGCACTCAGTGTGACACACTCACAGTTTGAGGAAGAAGTTGCAAGACTTGTATCCTAATGTGAGGGTTGTGCAAGTGGACAGTGTCGGGTCTAAAAAAAAAAAAAAAAAAAAAAGCGATAGCGATTTCTGCGAAAAATTGCCTACTATTTTGTCCTTCATAAAAGCATGTGTTTCCCATAACAATAATCCACAGGCCAGCATTTTCTTGCAATTACAGTCATTGAGGAGCCGGCACAGCTTAGTGGCTACTAACTGCATGTAATGAGCTATGAAAGAACACATGGCTTAAAAACTGTACTAAAATGTTAAATAAAGTTAAAATATGGCATGTTACAGCAATTATGTTACAGCATGGACTATGTACAATGAACATGAAAGAACATAATATGGCAAACAGTGAAAACATGGGATAAAAGATTTAAGGGGCAGCACCCGGGCAATCTGTTCTTTAGTGTCCAATTTTCCCACAGTCCGGCCATATGTCAAACCAAAAAGCCCAGCTAACATTTTACAATGCACGGGCTGACCCAAGTGGTTGGTGCCCCCAGGCCCAGCTCTGACTACCCTGCTGATGTGGAATGAGTGTATGCATTATACCGTATGAACTTTAACATACATGTCTACTGCTAAAATTTGTTTAAAATGCTTTTAGAAGCAGCTGTTTCTTCTTTTGAGTCATTACTTGGCCTGCCTGCGAGAATTTGTCCTCCGTGTAGTGCATGGCTGCTGTTCATCACACAGCTCCACAAACTCAGCATCCGTGGAGAGTAGCTGGCGTCGATTGCGTCTGCTTGTGGCCACACTGCACATACCAAGCAAACTTTTTCGTTGCTTATGCATGAAAAGAGTAACAATAAAGAATCATAGCACTATCTAATGCATGTGGGTCTCAAAATAAACAATCAATATTGCTGCATGCATTAAAGGGTGAGTTGGTTAATAAATTGTCTGCAAAGTGCTCAGTGAAACACTGCCCAATTTAACAGTGCAGACCAAGTGTAATATCGCTATTAAAAGCTGGCAAGTGGTCTAGCTGATGTGCACTGTGCAAAATGTATTGGCAAAAAGAGAAAACTGACGAGGATAACCATTAACCTACATGTGGCTACTCCACAAGTCAGTACACACCTGGTGTATAACAGAAGTCCAAATTCATGGATTTTTCACTTTCAGCCCACACATTTTTTAGTGTAGATGGCTCACTGCTGTTTTAGTTTTGCTCCGTCACTGAGAGCATTACAGATATCCTACCAATGAATTTATTGCCTTTTACTTCTATGCCTTTCTTTTTACTATGTTCACTGTGGCAGTACATTTTTTGAAGTCTCGATTCCCTTGTGTGATGACCCTCCAATGGGTTACTTGTCATGTAAATCTGTTGTATTGCGACCCACTGGCGTGTGTCACCAAGGAAATGTGCTCCTTATATACTTCCTCAAGGTGCGGAGAGATTGCACCATGAAGTGTCAAATCGGAAGCAACAATAACTTTCCTCTCCATTAATTTCTAGCAAATATATAGCCTGCACTGCAGGTAAGCCCTGCACAGTTGCATAGGGGGAGAAACTGCTGTGACGCATGTCGCAGTTAACGAGTTAAAAAGAATGCTTCATAAAATTGCCGCTGTTTTATCTAGTGAATCTTTTCAAGATCCTTGTCTTTTAAAACAAGGGTGGACAAGCAACAGTGACAATGCTCAATGAGGTGCCCACTGTATGCCAACGTTTGCACAGAAGAAATGAATAGCAATAAATAAACATATAAGCCGTCAGTGTCAATTTGTGTGAACGATGTAACTGCCATAATTTCCCAATTTTCAACGGCTAGAATTCTCTAACCTATCATGCAAGTACTGCTAAAGAGAAGTTAGGTAAAATGTTTTAAATCAGTTGAACTACTTCAGTGGCTATGGCATTCTTCAGCTGAGCATGACGTAGTGGGTGCGATTCTCAGCTGTGAACACGTGAGCCAAATATTAGAACTGCACTGCATGCCGCAGGAAATGTGCGATCTCATGTCAAACAAAATATAAACCGCTGCTCTAGCTTCCGCAATGTCGTTACGTAGCGTCATCGCAAGTAGCTGGACCCACCAATGCTATTGGTTGATGTTGTGATCACGAGAACATTCTCTGTAATACATAAATGCTAATTTTGAGTTGAATTGAACATACGAGGGGGTACCCAAAAGTAATTGGAATTCTTTTTAAAAAGCTATCTATTTATTTTTTACAAAACTACCTTATCACCTTCAAAATACTCTCCATTACACTTAATACATTCCATTCCATTCTTCGAAACATTTTTCAAGCTCATCTGTTTTGATGGCTGATAGCTCTTTTTCTAGTTTTTTTAATTCACCTCTTATATGTCGTGAAATTGCAGTCTTTTTATGATCTTCTTCATTGGAGGAAACGAAACAAAAGTCGCACGGAGCAAGGTCAGGTGAGTAAGGGGTGTAGGGCAAGAGAGTCATGCTATTTTTTGTCAAAAACTGGCGCACTGAGATGGTTGCGTAAGCTGGTGCATTGTCGTGGTGGAAAAAGTTGAAGTTCTGAAAAACCAGTACCCCAACTTCCACAAATCAGGCCTTTTTTGTCAAACACTGTTACAAATCTCTTCAGTACTTTTAAATAAAAAGCTCAAATAGCATGACTCCTTAGCCCCACGACCCTTACTCACCTGACCTCGCTCCGTGCAGAGAGAGAGAGAGAAAGAAACGTTTATTGTTGAAACAGTGTCCCGAGCAAGGCCCGGTATCACCCTGAGGTGGGAAGGTTCCTTAGTCCAGGAACCCTCTGGCTTCGACTGCTCTCTTGGCCCTGGCGACAAGTTGTCGTTGGTCTTCCAGGTCCCCGAGGGCGAGCTTGGCCTCCCCCGTTTCGACTAGGTGGTCTTCGTTTGCTTGTGGTGCTCGATTCGCGTCTATTTCCGGCTGCATTTTGCTGTCTTCATGCCACGGGCATTCCAGGAGCAAGTGTGCCAGGGTGTCGGGAACGTTGCAGAGAGGGCAGAGGTAGACGTGGAGCGTTGGGTAGAGGCGGTGCAGTATAGTTCCGTGAGTGTACGTATTGCTTTGTAGGTGTCTGAGGACCACGCTTTCTTCTTTGCCCAGGTTTGGGTGCGGTGGAGGGTACACGCGGCGTTCGAGCCTGTAGTGTTACATTATTGCCGAATAGTTGTTGGGTATGGCTTCCGCCTCTTCTGCCGCGGGTCGGAGAGCGTGTGGGGAGAGGGGAGCCCGGCTGACGTGCTCGCGGGCAGCGGTGTGGGCCGCTTCGTTCCCCTCTAGTCTCTCATGTCCGGGTAACCACGTTACACAGGTGTACGGGAGTGGAGTGCTACGTCGTTTTAGTATCTTGAGTGCATCAGCCGAGATGCGGCCCCTCGAGAAGTTTCTACAGGCGGCCTGACAGTCGGTGAAAATGACTGCTGCGTCTGTGCATGTGGTGGTGGCGAGAGCGATTGCCGCTTCTTCCGCCGTTTCCGCGTTGCATGCGTTGATGGTGGTCGATGCTAATTCGTGACCTCAGGAGTCTACGACGCTGAGAGCGTACGCGTGCAACGTTTTTTTTTTGTTTCCTCGAATGAAGAACATGAAAGGACTCCGATTTCACAACGCAACGTAGAAGAGGAGAAGGAAAAGGCGAGAAAGGAGGTCTCAGTCATCAAAACAGACGCGTTTGAAAAATGTTTCGAAGAATGGAATCGCACACTGGACAAATGTATTAAATGTAATGGAGAGTTCTTTGAAGGTTATAAGGTTGTTGTGTGAAAAATAAATAAATACATAGCTTTTTAAAAAGAATTCCGGTTATTTTTGGGTACCCCCTCGTATATATACATACATGCCAACCTTGGGACCTGAAAATTTAAAGGGGGGAGGGGATAAACTGACTTGACTAAACTGGTCATTATGCAATGCATATTAGACCTCTTTGCCTCTTGGGCACTCCTCAACACGTCTCAATCTGCAGGGAACTGAATTAGGCCTTCACTGCCTACCCACAAATAACTTGGATTTCAATCTGACTTCGGCTAGCTACCTTCAGCAATTATGAGCATGAAAAAATTTGGCCAAGCAAAGACTGGCCTTCATTGTGGCTTAATTATAGCAACAAATGAAATAAGCTACTGCAAACTGTCAATTTATTAGTATTAACGTTGCATGACGCGTTATTTCTTTCTTTTGTCTCAGTGGGGCTGGAGCAGTTTTTCAGAAAATTTATGGCCGTGCCCGTACAATCGAGAGGACTGGTGAGCATTTGGGAGTCTCCCAGATAAGACGGGAGATTTGTCAAGTATGTATTATATGTCTGTGATCTCAAAAAGCCAAAAATCATCTGATGTTTGTACTGCCAGTCTACACACGGCAGTTGCACGTAGCTGCATCTGCTGCACATGGCTTCTGAGATATCGGTGGCATGTTGCGTAGTGTAGTCTAGCATGGCTGCCACGGGGTGCTGCAACAAGCCCATTTGTTGCCATGACAACTTTTCGGCCGGGTTTCACCCACTCTGCTTCCCCCTGTGTAGCTTCCAGCGTGTGAGTGGACACGAAAACAGAGAAAGCCACGTATCGGTGCGCTAAATCCAGATACTTGTCCGATCCGAAAAACATTTGCGGTATGAGATTCGCGAGACGAGGTCTTTTGAAGTATAAACCCCATGCAAATGATCTTGCGCACGACAGCGACAAGCGACACGATGGCTATTGCATTTGCTCGTCGCCTACAAATCGTACCCCACGCGAGCAATGACTGAGCGACGTCTCCCCGGTGTTGCGAATATGAGGCAGCAAATACGTGCCGAAACTGGCGTGACGCATGCTTTATTAATTTTAAGTTGATGTGTTTCACTGTAAAGAGCAGCATAAAATATTTTGAAATGTCTTGCAGTAGGTTCTTATCCTTCCAAGTATCAAAATTTTGTCGTTTGCGTGTTCCATGCTACAATCAGTAGTACTTGACTGATGCACATCTAGTTCCGGCTTCGCGCTATTGGCTAGTCGCTCATAGCACTTCCTGGTGACGAGCTACGAATTCTAGATTTCTAAAACCAAGCGATCAAACGAGAACGAGCGATATGTTATTGTGCGATGGCCCATTTTTTCGCTCAAAGCCATCACTCGTCACCGTGCGAAACAAATCGCTCTCATGTGGTTTGAGCTTAATAGTGAGGCCATTCGACGATTAGTTAGAGAAGTGTCTTAGAGCCTCTTTAATGGACAGGAGACAGCCTCTCTTACAAGGCTAAGCTGATAAGGGATGCGAACACCTCAGGCTGCTTTGTCCGTAATGTATTCAGGCCAGGCTTACAACTTATGGTAAACGAAAAAAAGAAAAGGAAAAAAGAAAGAAAATATGTGTGTGTGTGTGAAATACCGTTTAAAAAGAAGGGGGTCTTTAAGGAAATAAAAATTAAAGGGAAGTGCACAATTCCTCACCTGCTAGATGGGTCCCGTGACAGCATGCCAACGACGAAGTTGCCAAGACGTTTCAGTGGTGATGATTCTGCATTATCATCAGCAAGGACAGCACGATCCTTCGAGCCCTCCTCCTCCTGGGTTACCAAGAAGTGAATGCACATGTATGTGGCCACTCAAATATTAATACATTTAAATTTTGGATGTTAGGCAACCTGGTGTTTGCTACCAACACCCATATGTAGTAGTCACGTAATGGTTTGTTTTGGAGAGCAACGACTTAAATGAAGCAACTTTCTTAAGTGGCTCTGCTTTTCATGTACTCTACATGTGAAAAGCAACTGACTTGGCAGTGGCAGTGAGAAAGCAACGCAGCCGTCTAAACGTTGTTCTCGCCGTTCTGCAGGAATCGCTAGAGTTGCATTGCCGGATGGAACAAGCCATCTTTATCACAAATTCCCAAAGACCGGCTGCCTGCTGAAATTAATGTAACGGCCACGCCCACCAGAGTGATATGCAGCGACTTTCCACCAGAGACTACTGCTCAAATACAGGGCTGCCGATCAGCGAGACTTCACTTGGCAGTGAGAAAGCGACGCAATCATCTAAAAGGTTGTTCTTGCCATTCTGCAGGTTTGAACCTTGTTTCTGTTATCATACTGCCTCGTTTGGCTCATTGTGCTCTGCTGCTGCAGCTGGCAAGCCTTTTTTGCACCGTTTTTGAACCATGCTGAGTGAAATTGACAAACTGAGAGACAAGTTGTGAAAGGAATTCAAAAAGGAGATCGCAACTATCTGCAGTGCTCTTGAGAGGGACATGAGAAAGGAATCAAAGAACATGGCCAGAACTGTAGAGTACTGCAGCCAGCAGTTCGACGACATTGCAGCTGAAATCGCCGCCCTAAAGGAAGAGAACAAAGCCCTGAGAAATGAAAATGTTGCTTTGGGTACCGACCGAGATGCATTAAAGAAAGCTGTTTGGAACTGGAACAACACTTCCTGACCTTGAGCAATATGTTATAAATAGAAATATTGAGATCAAGGGGATTCAAGTGGTTGACAAGGAAGACTTAATGACAGTACTGCAAAAAAAAAAAAAGGAGCGATGCACGAGGGGTGTTCATGAAGTTCATATTATCGGCATGAAGGAACAGAGACAAAGTAGAAGTTTATTCTTTCTCTACATAGTATCCTCCCGAGGTCACACACTTCTAGCCAACGATTTCTGTCGTTTCAGGAAATAAAGTTGGTAGTCTGCACTGTGTCCTGTCCTCTTTCTTTTGTGCATCTTGCACAGCAGGGTTATAATTCAAGTATGAACCAACTAGTCTGCAAGAAAGTATTACCCAATAATTCTAAGTCCTAAAATCTGGATCGACAGAAATGTTGCGCTGCTGTTACCATATTAAAACACTAGCCGAATCTATCAGCCTCACATCTGACGTATGCACCTTGCTTTGCATATTAGGCGGGAGAGGGTGACTTTGAGGCTAAGGACTCTGGAACGAAACCTTGCTATATAATATTTGAATAAATACGTTAACACAAAGCAAAATTTCATTATAGCTGGCCTTTAAAGGCACACAAAAGAGGTTGACATTAAGCTCTCAACAAAGAGAATTCACTAGCACATATGACCAGGAGTCACGCATGTCCGTTTCTCCTGCCCTGAAACGATCGAAAGCCAGCAACGAATAGAAAGAACAGCTGCTCACCAGTGGGTCCTCTGGAGGCACTGCTGACTTCTTTGTGCGACGTGCACGTGGGGTACGAACTGGAGTCTTGAAGTCCCCTTCACTGTCCGATGGCTCTGATGGTGCCACTGACCGAGCCTTTGCCCGAGTGGCTCGAGTTGTACGCCGGGTGTTTTGCGCTGTGCGGCGAGTACGGCGTGGGCAGTTCTCATTGGCCACCTCTTCCTCTACATTCTTCTCAGTGGCAGCGGCCGACTCGAGAGCCTGGCGCAAGCTGGAGAGCTCTTCCTCCTTTGCTTCCACGGATGCCATGGCAGCTTGGTGCGACTGCTCACTGTCAAGGAAGCATGCACAGGAAGCAGAGTCATGAAAATGTGTCATAGTTTACAGAAAAAAATTGGGGTGTTTCTCTATCAATGACAGATATAGTCGTCATGAGAAAGGCGTGTGAACCGATAACAAGTGTATCTGTCAGCTTGCTTCTAGTAGTTGCAGTTTTAACACCAGATGGTGGCGCTTGTCAATGTTAATGGTATTGTGTATAGCCTATTAAGGGCTGTTTGAACACTTGCGTTGGAAACATGGATGTCTGCATCACTGCACTTCTGGGAAATTTGGTACAACTGGTGTCATTTCCTGCAGTACATGAAGAATTAATGCCCAAACAAGACATCGCTTATGCGAGGTGCTGTGGAAAGGGGCTTCAAATCAAGTTCTAGCACGAGGGCTTCTTTAATGTGCACAGAAAGTGTGGTACCCCCCCACGAGAGGTTTTCATTCTTTCCCAGTTAAAATGTGGCTGATATGACAGGGAATAGAATGCAACAGAATGATAAACCATTGAGTCTCTATGGCGGGACAATAGTGCCCCGAAAACCCATGAGTACTTGTGAATCCCGTGTAGTGCCAAAAAAAAAAATAAAAAAATCAGCACAGCAGACACCACAAGTGCTACACACAACTTTAATATTAGAGTTCCCTGGAGACCAGAAATGCATACCAAATAATGAGCATGTGTATTGTAATAAATTAGTTGCGGGTGTAGCACACACCCGCAACTAATGAGTCTGAAGCCATTGCGGTGCAAATAAAATAGACAACCCACTTTCAAGCCTGACTTCACAAAGGACATGAACCAACTTTCCAAAGAACAAGTTAATTTGATTTACCACATGAATACACAGCAGGCACGAACTAGGTATGTGTGCTGCTATTTGTGCATCTGAAGCGTAGCAAGGTGCACCCTCTCCAAACTCCTGTGCAAAAACTTGTATAGACACTAAAAGTTGTATGAAGTGCCTCCCATTTTTTTTCAAACATTCTGCAAACGACATTACTCCCCTGCCTCCTTTCACACCAAAGCTAAGGGCTATGATGTTTACCTAAAAAGCTTTCATTAAGGTTAACATTCCTAGTTGCTTTGATCTCTGCCAGTGTTCATTGCTGTAATCCCTGAAGGCATTGGTAAAATATTACAAAGGAACAAAGGAAAAATTCAGTGCGCAGCCAGGATTACCCACTGGTTGCAAGTGAAAGATTCTACCTCCACCAATGCTACCCCAATGCTACAGCAAAGAATACTGTGCTTGGACAATACCGCGCCTGACCTCTTGAGTGTTCGTTGAAACAATTGGCGGATGCTACGCTCTGCTGCTTATACAAGAATGAGCGCCGAGCAAAATAACAAACGATGCCAACTGGCAAGGCACGAAAGGCTGGATAGGAAAAAGGAAGCCACCCACACAAACCAATAAAGCATCACCGAGTAAAGTGTTTTTCTCCTCAAACGACGACTGCTCACGCACATCTGCGAATGTTCACTCCAACTGATGCTGCACAAAATGAAGCAGGACTTATGTGAATAATACCGTGCAAGCTATCACATCACTGCTTCGCATTATGGGTGAAACTGGACAGCAGAGTCGGTGGCTCTACCGAGAAAGGCAAATGGTCTCATTTGAATTTACAGATGTCTTCGCAGCCTACATTACTTGAAATATTGGGATGAGTACATTGTTTATCCTTTTCCAGCGACCATTTTTGTCCTGCTAACTACTGCTACAAAGTTTTGCTCTGCGCAAGATGCATCTAAATATATTGGAACCTTCCTGAATGTTGCCGCCAATGCTATAGCGAAAGAACCTTGTCTATTTAGATTGCATGCTTGAAGGAAATACAGTAAACAACTGATTGTTTGGACATGCCTGATAATTCGGACTCCTTAGTAGAACTGTCACGTAGACCCAAAGTATAAGAACGCCTTACATTTTGGACGCTAAAATCCTTTAAGAGCTTAAATTTGGGCAAGTCTGTGAGAATTCATACTTGACTTGAAGCACAAAAACACGGAGGACACACAAAAGCAAGACCAGACAGGACGAGCGCTAACTTCAATCTGAGTTTGAAGTTAGCGCTCGTCCTGTCTGGTTTTCCTTTCTTGTGTCTCTTTTAAAATCAAAGCCGCCACCACTGCCACTTTGATTATCTTGCCGCCTTGAACCAGCGGTCTCACACGCCGATCCACTGGTAGCTGTAGTCATCGCAGTCACTGTAGCCATTTGTGTTTGCCCACGTGGTGTTTGGTGCATGGTAGTGTGGGTTTTGGTGCTGTCATTAGCTCTGCAACGCTAGGCCTAGTTGCCTCAACATTCACTACCTAGCTTTCTGCTGTTTGGTGCCATAGCTCTCATTGCAAGGATTTGCCACTATCAGCAATGGCTCCAACTCTGCCTTAGTCATCCTCATCGATGACTTTGCAGCACGGAAAGGGTGTAAGAAACGTTGCATAATTCAGGTTTCCAAAAGTCAGCTTCGCCACAATACAGTAGTGTTACGTGGTCAAGAATATCAAGAGTGATAGGGCTGCTGTCATGGGACATACTAGTACATGTTCTTTAATTATACATGCCCGCAACCATAGTCTCCTGATGCAGTACGAGCACCGAGATGCCCAACAAGTGTACTGGCAGGCCTCCAGAGCCATTTCGAACGTGGCTGTGGCAATTTGAGCCCTTGAGCACAGTAAAAGGAGTGCATTCGTTTTATTCGAACTGCCCTATTTTTGAATGCTTTCGCAATCCCTAGAGAGCCCATACTATGCGACGTTGGCTGTAGTAGTGTACATTTTCGAAAGAACGCATGTATAAATAACTGACATACTTGACCCGGAGACCTGATTCAACAATCGACAACCATGCTTGCCACTTCGTTGTGCACCAAGTGTTTTCCTCGGCATAAGCTTGCAAATGCCCAAACCTGGCAAAGGGTGCTTTATACTGGCTTTCCCATGTGGGCAGGCCACTACAGTGCCTGCCATGTAGGAAGAAAAACAATGTTTTCCTCCCACTATGGTCTTTGTCATTCGCGAACTTCCTGTGCATACAGCGCTGCATATGCATGTAAATAATGCAGCCATGATTACAAACGTCAATATAACGAACACAGATATAACCAATTATTGGTTATAACAAAATAAACTAATTTTGCTGCCCATGTCAGCGTGTAGCAAACATATATGCTTATAATGAATATCATGAATATCCAATATAACGGAAGTATGAAAACTTCCAGTCTCCGAAAAAAAAAAAGAAAATGATTGTAATACGAGGTGATGCCCCAAAGAAACATCAAATGGCTCATAAAAGTGCAATTTAATGTCCCACAAGACATTAAATGACGGCTTACAGTTAGAACATGGTTTCAAATAATGTCCCATTCATTGTTGCTGTGAACTGCCATCACAAAATGGAGGAACAAGTGCTGATGTCCTGTCATTGTCAGCGAGAATGGCGTCTCTGTGACACCCACCAATGTTATTGGAGGAACAGCATTTCAGAAATGCCCGCGACACAAATGAATATGGCAAAGTCCCTCACGGATTGCCCCCCCGCAATGATGCATTGTCCAACTTCGAAGATTGCTCACGTGACACACCTGCACAACAGTGCTGATCATCCTGCTCAAGGTTGCAATTAATACGCCATAACTACATTAATGCAACACTAACAGCATTCTGGCGAAGAAAGACTGCGCAACATGCACAGTGGCAGCTCCCAGTTCACTGCTGTTGTGCGAGGTGAAGTGGCAGCATGCACGAAAAGACCAATGAGAAGGTGAAAAATAAAGCATTATATTCGTGTCACAGACCCGATTATAACAAGAGGGTCATTCTGAAGCCAGAAATTTTGGGAAAAAAGCTTGTTATATTCTTGCAAATATTGTGGCCTTGTAGTGACGGTGAAGAACGACGGAGTGTCAAAACTGTGCCCGTTTAACTCTATTGGGCGAACTTGTGCCCAGCAAAACAAGCAACATTCGAGTACAACGATAGCGATGAGCAAAGCAGGCGATCGTCAAAAATCTGATCTGTGGATCAGATGCGTCGGCTATTTATACGTGGCTCAACAAACCTTCCAACGTAATCGCTGGTGCTTGCCTAAGTTCTAGAATGCACACCAGTATTCCCGTGGCGCACAGAATTCGATTACACAAAGCTCAGCGACAACATAGGCAACAGATAGAACCATCAATGACATTAGAGAAACTTCCGATACAGAAAGGCGTGTCTTGCGCTGAGTGATAACCTTTAACATTTGTAAGCTGGTGAAATGCGGTCACCGGATACAAAGAAGCATGTGTGTCAATATGGTAGTTCCCCTCACTATAGTGCATGCGCAAAGTCAGTGGTGCAACAGCTGAAATAGGAAAAATCAAATTCGTAGCAGGCTACGGGGAAAGGAAGTTCCATTTTGGAGCACCTAAATTTCGAATTTGGAGCAGTTTAAGAGTGAAGAAATTATGCAGAAACCATCGACCATGATTGCCAACGCATGTGAATAGCTTGAACGAACAGACAAACGAGCGAGTGACATTGCCTTCCCTCCCCCAATTTCGACCATCGTCGTACCACGAACCTACCACAAAAAAGAGTTTCAAAAGCAATATTAACTCTATGCTGGGCGCCCAACACCAAGCACGGATGCGGTATGGTGGCTAGATGCGCCTTTGCATTGCTGCATCTGCACAACTGGATAGGGTTGGCAACATCTGCCACAAGAACGATGGTGAAACTGTGCGCTGCCAATGCAGCTTTTATTTTCAGCTAAAACTAGCGCAACAGAACTTTTGCGGCTAGTCGAGGCATTTTGGCGCAGTGCGCGCAATGTCAATAAATTTCACGCTTTTGGTGCAGAAAAACGCCATTGTATCAAAATGGTGCAGTTGGCACTGCTATTGCACCCCTGCTGCACATCATCCAATGAACATGCGAGTTCACGATGTTGAAAATTTCACTTAAAAGCCAATCAGGCTCCTAGCTCTTGGTAAAGTAAGCTTTAGCAGCAAAACTTCAGAAGTCAATAGTGAATAATGTGCTATATATTGTTATGCCCATTATTTCATTATACCGTTTTACATTGGCATAATGAGGTAACATCAGACACGAAAATACAGTCGCTTTATCCAATATTCATTACATCAATGTTTGGCTGCGTCCTAGGTTCAACTGTACACACCACTGTCCAAGAAAAATAAACGTGTTGATATGAATGGTTAATGCACACTCACCTGGCCAGCAGCTCCTTGCGACAGCTCTGGAGGTCATCTTGCACTGCCTTCAGGCGCAACTCGGCTTCTTGCCGAGATTCTGCCATGCTCTGAGCCAGTCTGCGGGCCTCCTCAAGTTCCTTGGCAATGGCATTGCTCTGCTTTTCTACAGATGCTCTGCGTGCAGCCTCCTTTTTGGCTTCATTTTCGCTGGCACGTGCCCTCTGCTCAGCCACATTCAAGGCCTCGGTCCTGTCGTCAAGCTGCTCTCTCAGCACATCCAAGGCAAGTTCACGCTCCTGCATGTCACGGCGCATCTGCTCGAGCTTGCAGTTCGACTCTGCGGCCATCTGCTGCATGTTGTCGTTGGCATGTTGCAGCTCTTCCAGATGCCGTTCCAAGGCCTCCTGCTGAGCCATTTGCGTTGCAAGTCTTTGCTGGACGTCGTTCAGTTGTTTTAAAGCTTGTTCGGCCGAAACCTCGGCATCCTTGCGGGCCTGCAGCTCATCGGCCAAGCGAGACTGTGACTCTTCGAGGCGGCTGTGAAGGTCGTGCAGCTCGCTTGCTGCTTCAGAGAGTAGAGTCTGTGCTTCCAGTGTGGCAGCTGCTGTAGGTCCATCGTCAAATTCCTCGGTCTGTGTTTCCACCTCGACTGTTGTGGGTGCACGGCTGTAAGCAAGACAGGCACAGCATACGTTAGAATATCCAAGGAATTGTGCGTTGCTGGTTACAGCCCGAGCCACACCCTGCGATCTGCATCAACACTATGAGCGCAGACTCCATTGGCTGCTCTGCCGACGTGGTGGCAGCTAACTTTGCCATGCACAACTTACAATAACACGCCAGTCAGGAGTAGGATATTTCGTTTTGCTCCAGCGCCATTACAATTGTGAAGCGCTCTGTATAATCAAGCGTTTGAAGCGTTTGAGTCGTTCGTATCAGCAACACATTAGGAACAGTAACAGTCAAGCATTGAATAATGCTCTGTCATGCCCGTTCTGCCACTTTTAAGCAGTCAATGTGATTTGCCCAAACGGGAATCATTGGCAGCTGCACGGATGCAGATTACAAGGAACACATGTACTTTAAAAACACAAAGTGCTCAGACGTTCTTGAGCTATTTTTACTGAATAGTTCTGTCAAGTCAGAAAAAGTTTACTTGAACAACGCCAGCATGACGCTTATTTTCTGGCCAAAAACCTGGCAAGGCAGCCGAATTCCATCGCAATATCAAATGTCATGTGCAGGCGATATCAGAAGCACCATCGATTCCGGAGCACTACGGCACGCTGTCTCGCACCATGCTAGAGTGCAATGTTGCCACAGACACCCCAAACACAACAAGTACCTGGTTAGAACAGGTGGTTGTTCAGTAGCAGAAAACAATGGTAACCGACAATGAATGCTCATGCTTTCTCCTCAGTTACGAAAAAAAAAAAAGCAACTTGCTGTGTAGGTCGGCCTACTGAACCAGCATTGAGCCCTTTCCACTAAACAAGGAAAGGGTTACAGGAGCCTTAGGATGCAGAAATTGGCAAGAAGACACTCACTGGCAGTCCTCAGCCCCCGAAACATCACGCACAGTCGTCTGTTCACTCAGCTCCTTCTCGAGCTCAACAATGCGGCACTGTGCTTTTTCGAGCTTCCCCAGTAGGTCCATGGTTGAGCCTTGCTCAGCCTAGGAAAGGATGAAAGGAGCACGAGAGAATAAGACTTGGTAAACACGTCAGCGGTTCAGCTGAAAAACACCTGTGCAGAATACAATCTGAATCATGTCTTTAAGGGGGATGTGGGGCTCAAAGGTCATATTTCGAATCGACTCACAAATTTAAGTAAAATTTGGCTAGATGCTTTGCATTGTTGTCATTAGAACATGTAAATTTTATTACCTTAGTACAAAAGAAAAAAAGTTATGCATGTCCCATTGAGTGTATGAGTGTGCCACCTTAGGAAAACCATCTTTCTAAAAATTATAAAGACGGATAAAATTTTATGGATAAGTATCTTCTGGGTGCCCTATATTACAGGATAGTGGTAGCTGCTTGCAATTTTATTCCTTTTTCTGTAGAAATTGCATCACTTCAAAAATAAGTTTTTTTTTCTTTCTTTTGTTACTGTGATCCAGAAACCTTATTTCTAAATTGCTCCATCAGGACAAAGTTAGACATCCATAGTCTTGTCCCGCACAAATTTTCAGCCTAAAAACAATCTTGACAACAGTTTTCATCATTGTAGTTTCGAAGCCATAGCTCTAAAAGTGCAAATTGGTCAGAAAGTGCAAAAGGAAAACAATCGATTCAAATATTTCAAAACATGCCATTTTATTCAGGAAATGGTGCTCAATCGAATGCCCCTGCTGCATAGGTTAGGCCCTCTCCTTCAACTTGACGCTGCTCAGCGACAATTGCTTCTGCATTGCGGTGCGTTTTTGCGACCCAAAACTTTTCTGCATCGAAGACTGTGGTGGGCATAATCCACCTGCTGATCATAAAGAACTAGTAGAAAAATTCAAAGCAATATGATAACCAGCACCGACAATGCTTAACAGAAGGTCTTTCATCACTAGAGAGCATGAAAAACAAGCTTTCTAATGAGCGAATCGACTCCATGTTACGCTCCCCGCACTTCACAGCTGCATTTTGAAAACCGTGTTCGTATGCACTTTCGACAGGAAATGTGTGCCACTGCCAGGTAAAAATAGCCGAATTTCTTTTCTATTGCACAGACGTAACCAAATTTGGTGAGGAACAAAAGAAAAATGCGAATTCAAATTATATTCCAAGTCACACGAGCACATTTCCCAGGCACTTGAGTTGACGATCCGATTATGAGGCAAGCCGTAGTGGGGGGCTGCGGAATAATTTTGAGCACCTCGAGACAGTGACGTATTAACAATTTCTCAAATACAGAGGGGGCAAACCACAAACAATCTGACCCCCCCCCCCCCTCTTTCTCTGTGTGTGTGTATATA
Organism: Dermacentor silvarum; assembly: GCF_013339745.2. Taxonomy (NCBI): domain Eukaryota; kingdom Metazoa; phylum Arthropoda; class Arachnida; order Ixodida; family Ixodidae; genus Dermacentor; species Dermacentor silvarum. The sequence continues at coordinate 168,796,815 of NC_051159.1, forward strand.
TATATACACATATATATATACTATATAAATAGGCTATCCGTACCGGCAGCAAGCAACATCTGCCTTTAGAAGCATAGAACTTAAGTGCAACAAGACAGTCAAGATGGATGCCTCATCATTTTATCGGACGGTGGGCAAGTGACTTCAACTTTTACTTCAATAGGTACAACGAATCGGCCTTTATTCATATGGAAATTATATGTTGCGCAAATGTAAGGTCTAGGCTTCCTTTTTGTGTAAACTTTATTCGGAATAACCTCGGGACGAGTGTACACACGATTGCTAAAGTGGTGCATGCACACCTGTGCACATGGCGCCTCAGGTCATGCTGCTCTATACTATTTTTTGTTTACTTTATAGGACTTGATTATTCTACTCGCCGACTCCAAGTGTCTACCAGGTCAGCCAAAGCATTGTTTCTGGAATGTTTGCATTGGTTCTGAAACTTCTGGAATGCAAATGGGAATGTTTCTGACGGAGATTTTTCTGATAATGAAGTAGATGATACTCTTGAAGCAGCTGTAAGTTTTACTTTAACAATTTCTCCAACTAAACTAGAGACCTGCTTCTGATCTTACTTTTCAATTCTTTTAATTTTAGCCTATGCCAATTGCGAACGAACATCGCCTGCCATTAGCAGTAGCGAAGAGGAAGTTGAGTCGGAACCAGCGAGAAAAAAGAAAACCCATGTGAAATGGATTACAGAAGACTTTGCGCCGATTGCAACAGATTGCTGTTTCACCTCTCCAGAAGGGTCCACACTGCTTGGGCCACTGCAATATTTTGTCAAATACTTCCCAGACATGATCTTTTCCGAGCTCGCGCATTTTACGAACGTCTACGCGCTGCAAACAGATGGCATTGAGCTGGGAGCCACACCTGAAGAAATTAAGGTGTTTTTCGACATCCTGTTGCTCATGGATATCATCAAGATGCCTCGGGTCCGAATGTACTGGCAGGAAGGAACCAGAATTCCCTCTACTGCTGACGCAATGCCCTCAAAAAGGTTTTTCAAGCTAAGGGTGATGCTGCATGTAACTGACTAACGCCCATCGTCGAATGACGCCCATCGTCGTGACTACAGAGTGACCGAGGACGAAGACGTCGTCATCATTGTTCGTTGGCACAATGGCCCTGTCAATATGGTATCTACAATTGTTGGCGTCAGAAATACTAAGAAAGTAAAAGGATGGAACGAGTCGCTCAAACAGCAGATTGAAGTGATCGCCGCGTACGATTTCATGGGTGACGTGGATAAGCTTGATTTTGTGATGTCTCTATCCTCTGTACACCAGGAAAAGAAAGTGGCCAGTTAGGGTTATCTCACACTTCATTGACCTTGCTGTTTGCAACAGCGCTCTAACCACCACAAGGGAGGCACACAATTTAAAGCCTATGCCTATGAATTCGACCAGGTTTGATGGGAACAACCACTGGCCGGCGCAGATTGATTCAGAAGTTTTCGCAAAGTTGCCAGAACCCCGGCTGCGATTCAGGGTCCCACATCCGTTGCTGAAAGTGCGCCATGTTTTTGTGCCTGACTGCAACGAATGATTGCTTCTATGAGTTCCATGCAAAGAAGTAATGAATTAAGGTTCTACAGCACCAGAACATTGAAATTACAAGTTGATTAGTGCAGCCAAAAAGAGCAAATACTTTTCCCAAATGGGAAAAGTATTTCACATGCCTCCGCCAGTACAATAATTTGTTGAAGCAATCAAAAAAGATCTTTCATATTGACCTTAGTATCTTTCGTGAAAACCCACAGAAATTTTGGAAACTTCTACCTACGAACCACAGTGCTTCTCACAATATACCTAACTTTGTCATATCCTGATGGATCACCTGTCCCTCCCAATCATCGATCCGATGTCATGAATTCTTATTTCTCTTGTTTTCACTCAAGAACCCGGCTTAAGTACCAGTACCCTTCCTGACTGCAACTTTTCCTGCATGCCTTCAATTGACGTCACATCTGAGGGCATTTTGGCCCTGATCGATAATATCAAGGTGCAGAGCTCCCGGTCCGGATAACATTCCCGCCAAAGTAATCAAAAGCACTAAGGAGCTTACTAGTAAATTTCTACAAATCATCTTTTCACAGTCCATAAGTACCAGTACCATTCCTAATGACTGGAAGTTAAGCAAGGTTGTCCCAGTTTTCAAAAGTGGCGACAGAACTGATCCCTCAAATTATCGCCCGATATCACTCACCTGTATTGCCTGCAAACTTCTTGAACACATAATCTATTCTCATGTTGCCTCTCATCTTGAAGCTAACTCTTTCCTTTTCAGTAACCAGCATGGCTTCCGACCAGGTCACTCATTTAAACCTTGATTCTCTCTTTCAAACAGACGTAATTTACCTAGACTTTTCAAAAGCCTTTGATCGTGTACCTCACGAACGACTAATGATCAAAGTAAACAGCTTATGTCTCCATCTTCTAATCACGTCCTGGATCCGGTGCTTCCTTATTGGCCAATCACAGTTTACAGTGATTGGGCACCATCACTCTACAGTCACCGAAGTGTTATCTGGTGTACCGCAAGGTTCAGTCCTAGACCCCTTTTGTTTTTAATTTTCAATAATGACCTCCCTTCTGGTATTTCGTCATCCATCCGGCTCTTTGCCGATGACTGCGTGCTGTACCGCTGTATAAACTCGTACAATGATCAGTTGCTTTTACAGAGTGGCTCATGCAGCTAAACGTAAAAAAGTTCATGCGTGTATCGTGAAAACACTCTCTCATGTCATCCTCTTACTCTTTGCATTCCCTTCCTATTGAGCTGGTTCAATCATACCTTGGTGTCATCATCACTAGCAAGCTTACATGGTCAGAACATATTCAAAACCTGGTTACTGCCACTAATCGATCCCTGGGAGATTCATAAGATGGTCACTATCATCATCACCTCCTGTGATCCGTCAACTAGCATATAAGACATTTATCCGTACCAAACTGGAATTCGTGTCGGCAATATGGAATCCCCATCAAGTGTACCTTGTTGAGCTACTTGAAGCCATCCAAAACCGCGCAGCTGGTTTATTACATCCCAGCATGACCTATCGGCTAAGTGTTAGAAACATCAAATCATCCCTCCACATCCTATGATTAGGACATCGCCAAAAAATCTCACGCTTATGCCTCTTTCAAAAGCTCCATTACAATTTCCCACATTTACGCGACACACTTCTTTTGCCACCCAACCATACTTCACGCCGTCTCTCAACAACCTCAGTCTTCAACAGTCTTCACAGCTCTACAAAATCCTTCAACAACTCTTTCTTGCTGGTAGCTATTGCAGAATGGAATAGTTTACCTGACCAGTGTAGTAATCGAATGTAACCCTACCAAGTTTCGGAACATACTAATGAACTTTCTGAGTATTGATGCTTAACGTATTTGACTTATTTTTGCAGTAGTGCACTTTTTTGGGTGCATTGGTTATTACTGTGTGTGTTTGACTGACATTGCATTACACCTTCTTTATCCTTCTGAATGTTACTGTTATCTGTTTAAAAAATTTTCTTGGCAGTTCTTAATTTGCGCCTGAAGGGTATATTATATATATATATATATATTGTCACCAGCTCTCATAACAGAGGCCAGAAAGAGCGCGAATGACCACAGGGACTGTCGGTGGAGAAGGAAGGCGACGTTCGGCTGGTTGCTTTTGTACCGGGCTCGAAACACGCCAACCGTTCTAATTTATCTGCCCTGCAGATTTAAATAAACGCTTCACGGCGTAACAATATATATATATTTGCATCTGACAGTTATTTTTATATTTAACCCTTTAACTGCCACTACCGAGATAATTCGTGAAACCACCCACGCGCACCCCCTGCCACTCCAGAGTATACTCGTGTTTCTTTTTAAACTCGCTCCCTGCCACTCCCGAGACAACTCGTGCAAAAAAAAAAAAAAAAACTGAGTTCATGTCCCGCCATCTATGGAGAGGTCACCTAAACACATAGAACTTGTAAATTAAATTTTAGACAACAGATGGAGCGCACGTGTTTACACCCACGTCGCTTCATCTCGGCAGAGCGCAACAGCCATGGCGAGTCAGCGCACCACCTGCGTCCGCGCTTTGACGGACGAAGAAATTTAAGAACTGATGATGAATATATCTTTACATGTCCTGTGGAGTATCATGGTGCATTACTAGCACGAAATTTGCACTGAACCAACATGAAAAAAATAGCTGGCAGGGCAGTGGCGCACCGACGGGGGTGGATTCGGGGGTTGTAACCCCCCCCTGAGGCCGACTTAACCCCCGGTTATGTTTGACCCCTTTTCTTTCCTTACGCATTTGAGTACTGCAACTAAGATGTAAGACGCGCAATCGTCTGCACACTCGCAAAAAGCGAATTTTTTTGACAATTTCCTGTGAAGAAATCGAAATTAGTGCTGTTTAGATGGTATTGGCAAACTGTCAACCGCCCCCTAGCAGAGATCCTGGGTGCGCTACTGTGGCAGGGGGTGAGGAGCAGTCAGAAAAAAACCCGGCAGTGAAAGGGTTAACAGACAGACCTATTTATCAATCACACATAGTGAACTATGGGGGCCCAGAAAACTGTTTTGAATTGGAATTTATTTCTTTCCCAACTGAAATTCAACTATATAAAAGCTCATGGTGCAGGGACAAAAAAAAGACAATGCATGCCTGACAGAGGTCCTATAACGCGCCGTTTATTTTTGCCAAATATAAACGTGTCTTGTTTAGTTCACTTAGGACATCGCTGAAACCAACTGGGAACATCTAGGAACTAGGAACGCATGAGAATAGGGGCTACACCAATGTTGGGCACAGCTGATTATAATACTTTATCCGAACCTCTCCCCTCACCTGCAGGGTAAATATAGCAAGCCGATTCTGTTTTCAAGTACGATTAGGCGGTCCTAGAAAACTGCGCATAATGCAAGTAGCACAAGCTGAAATTTTTTAGGCGGGAACTGCCCAGCGCCAGGCCTTCTCCCCAATACGAGCATGTATGGCGAATACGTGCGTCGTCCGCTACAGCGCGTCCCGAGGAGGCACAAAAGACAATCCTCGCTCCCCAAGCAGGGGATATGTAGTAAAGGAAAGCACTACTTTCGTAGCCACTCTATTATGAAAGAAAATTTAGGTTCTGCTGTAGTTGTGTTGAACTTTCCAGCGTGCAGCCAAAAGTGCTCCCTTTCAAAAGTGTGTGTGTAGGGGGGTGGCATATTTCCCCCCCCCCCCCTATAAGTACACCTATGCCTAGCGATCTGCAGCGTGCCCCCAATGCACAGTACACTGGCGTTATTGCATTTCGCCCGCATCAAACTGTGACTGCTGCGCCTGGGATTCGATCCCGCCACCTCCTGCTTAGCAGTGCAACACCAATAACCATTAAGCAATCACGGTGGGCTTGGCAATGTCTGTTGATCTTAAAGGAGTTGCGGTGCTGCTACATGGCAGTTTTTAACAGCCATTGAGCATTTCACTGGCTTCACATTATGAACGAGTAGCACTATGGTCGCTACTATATCAAAGCCGCACAAGAAACAAGGAATGAATTGATAATTTGTACAGTAGCACTATTTTCACACATACAAATTATTTTTAACTCAATGCTGATAGTTCTTGCCGATAGTGTTTAGAGGAAGTTTGGTGGCAGACATTTCTTTTTCATCTTGGTTCGAAAACGCTGCTACAAGAGGGTGCGCGATCACCACTAGAAGGCCTTCGAGATTTTGAGGGAGTTTCGTGAAAGTCTTTGAACTCTATTTACTTTTGACGCGATGGCCCATGTTGCAGCACCCAACTCGTTGAGTCAAAAGACTGTTGGTTCAAGGGCCTTCAAAGTGCCTGTGTGACACCGGTATTAGATTATACACTGCTGATCAAGAAAGTCGGTCACTTGTCCTAACAGCAACGCGGTAAATAGGGCTAATTGGTTAGTATTTTGAAAAGGGGAAATAAACTGAACGAAGACACTGACACAGTGGGATTTGTAAAGAATATGGCCATGGAACAGCGGCCCATATGCCAACCCTTCAGCTGCAATAACTAATCAAAGTGATTATATTCTAGCTATCAATTCTATTCAACAAGAACTAATCAAGCTGAGCTAACTACGTATAACTATAGCATGGCCATTTTAGCTTTTTTTTTATGCACAGCTTGTATCATTCCATTTAGCATGAAGCTTCAAGATGGCCAACAATAAACAGCAACTGGGCCATTCGTTATGCCAGTTTACGAGGATCGCTCATAAAGTTTGTATCATTGGTACCATCAATTTTGAACAGACATAATGGCAGGTATCAAATGAGTCGCGAGGCCATCCCGGCTACGAAAGCCAATAAGTCACGAGATGACGAGGATTGCAGCTTCCGCACTGCTTTTGCGCAAAATAAGAAACAGGATTTCTTATTCATTCAGTAAATAAAAGTGTGTTGACTTAGTAAGCATCTATTTATTGTTTTCTTGATACTCTCGATAATTTGACATTCGGTTAATTCGGACATTTTTTTCGGTCCCTGAAATCCGAATTAACGAGATTTTACTGTATGTTAAAAAAGTGTTTCAGGGCCCCTTTAAGGTGCAGCCAATGCATGATACACCGCCGTTCCTGCATTTCACCACCATTGAAATGCAGTCACCGTGGCGGGGAGATGATCCTGCACCCCTGAGCGTAGCTGTGCAATGCCATAGCCCCTACGCTACCTCGACTGGTTCAATACAAGAATAACCTCAACTGTCAATAATATTGCCGTTGTTTGCAAATAAAACTTGGACAAATAAAAATATGCCATTATTACGCCTATACCTCTTGTGCATTTAACTGCAGTGGGGAAGGTAAAAATATTTGACTATATCAGACAACCATGAGAAAGAATGAAAAAAGTATTTGTAGGAAGCGAAAGAAATACATCAGAGCACCAACACTTGAATGACAGCAAATGCGTCAGTGCACTAGAGCTGCCTTGGACTTGTGCAAAGACTTGTGCAGAGAACAAGGCATGATTACCCTGCGGTAGAGCTCAAGCCGTGTGATCTCGCAGGCATTGCGGACGCGAATTGCCAACTCCCGGTCAGCACTATCGCGCTGATTGCGCAGCTCCAGCTCCAAGTGTTTCACCAAGTCCTTGTAGTCCTTGACTTCGGCTTCGTTTGCAGCAGCCATCTTCTGTGCCCACCTGCAAGGAATTGGTACAATGCTCACACGAGATGTCGCTTGCTGACGTGCTAAAACTACAGGGCATCAGAATACAGAAAGTCTTCCGACATGATGTCTCCTTCTTAGGGGCTCACAAATGGATAGGCAGATGAACTTGCAATAAGCTGACGCTGCACTTGGGTTTCAGCCTAACTGCTAACGGTGTGCAAGGCTTACTTTCACATGCACAGGAGCTCCAAATATGTAAAAATCTTGCGCTATCCATAAATCTCAGAAGGCACCTAACCAAGAGCAGCCACCTGCGCAAGAATAAACTTTGGCCACCCTACTTATCGATGTCGTAGCCATCAGGTCTCATTAATTTCGAGTAGTTTTGAACACTCAACTAGCCTCAAACCATGGCAAACTTGAGGCCACACCACACACACGCCTGCCAGCACGCGTTGGCTCCTGGTTAGACGCCTTGACAGACTTAGCTTTGTATTGAGCTATTCATAGCACTTCAAAATGCGCAAGTTGGATGTGGCTAATATCCGTCGGTCTAGCTGGAGCAGGACTAAGCCGGTCCGCAACAAGTAGCACCACCAGACTGGAACGTATGAGTGCAAGTGCGCACTCAAGCCTTGTCGTGCACAAAGCAAAACGCTGCGCATACGTACTACAGTTTCATGCAGCTGCAGTCTGCTACGTAGCATAGATACGTAGGCTGCCATGGGGTGCCGCGACGAGTCCGCTGGCTTAGCACACTGCAGCTCGCTGACGACCATTGCGTTTGGCGCGTTGTAGGTGCCAAAATTAGAAATAATGGCACCAATGTGAACATCCAAAATCAAATTTGAGCTGCATGCCAAAGTAATGTTCAGTAAGCGGAGCGTTATGGGCACGCCCCACTCTGCGGTAGCCTTCACGGTGCAAGTCATTGAAGAAGCCGAAGCACCGCGTAGAGGACGTTTAATTGCCAATAACTCCGCTTCTACTGAACGCATTGAGGTACTTTTTGCGGCAAAGTATTTATGAAATAGTCTATTTTAACTTCAAATGCATTTCCCGACTTCAATAAAAAGTGGTTCAGGGCCCCTTGTAATAAGAGTAGACTGTACTGTATATCTAGATTCCTACGTATCTAAGTTACTGATAGCTTGCTACATTCTTGTTATGCAATGCTAGGAGACTCACGAGGTTGTACAGTACCATATTTTCTTGCCCACAATTTCAAGCATTAAATTTTTTGAAATTCGATATTCGGCTTTCTTTCTCGATTGGATTCGAAATATACTGTTCAGTATTTGCACACCCCTAATTAACAGTATACAGGTGTTACACGCATTAACGGCACTTCTAGGTCCAAATGCAAGTGCATCTGGAGAAATGGCTGGGGTGTACAACAGGTACTGTCTCCTACAAAGACCCCAGGCACAAGATTAGAGCTCTGGCAACTATAATTGCAAGGGCTACTTGACAGCAGTGAGTGGCAACACTTCCTGAAGCACAAAGACTACAGCAGGATGAATTAAATACGCACTTGAGCTGGCCCCTGATGTCCTCCAGGTCCCGCTCGAGAGCCTCGATAGTCTCGAAGAGCTCCTCAGCCTCATCTGCATCCAAGGCCGCAGATGCTGCCACGTCCTCAGCCACATTTGGTGCAAGGAAACCATCACGAAGCCCTTCGCCTCCACTTGCACGCTGCCACCGCTCAGTCAGACGACGAACAGCCTCTTTGCAGCGAACATGGCGCGATTCCAGCTGCAGTGGCACAACTTCAATGGCAACAGCAGAGAACTTCAGCGCATTCAGTGACTCCTCGAGCATGGACATCGCTGGGCAGATGTTGACAATCAGAGAGACTTGGCCACCTGTGGTGAAGTAGGCTTGCATAACCTACAAAAATGCAGAGAAAATAAATTATGCAGATCCAAGGCACATGTTGGAATCTATGTGAAGTGAAGCTTTTGTGAAGCAGTTAAATGCTATACAGCTAAATTCAATGCATCCAATTGTACACTTTCATCCTATGCAATGTGCAATGTCATGCAATGTTTCAAGTTATGAACTGTGTGGAGTATGATCATAATCTCATGGACTGTTTATGCACTACATCATGCACAACTAATGCCCGAAATGCAGATACCAATTCAGAAGGATGCACAGTGCAAGTCGTCAATGCAGCAATGTTGCGAGGACAAAGGCAACAATGGATGCTTGTCATAGGAAAAATGGCGATCATAGATGTATGACACATGTCTAGCTTATTAAACAATTATGCTTATACCTCTTGGGTTACAATGGCACGTACCCATTCTGGAGGATCGTCCAAGAATGAGCACATATCAAGTGGCACATATCCAATGGCTGGATGAAAGAAACTCAACTAAATCAAATAAGCCGCTGAATATTGTGGGTTACCCAATTAAAGAGGCAACCACAAAAGGTGACTTGATGGGTGAAGCCTGTCGCGTCGCAGTATGGGGCAACCTCGTGGATGCAACATCACAGAAAGTAGCGACAGATTTATTCTTCCCTGAATAAGTACAATCTATGCTTGTAAAGGAACCGCAAGTAATCTGCAAGGTCAACATTTCAAGCAGAGAGTACTAGATCTAATTTTAAGCGTTTGAGGGCTGAATTTTTTCACAATAACCATGCCTCCATCACGTTTTTCTTTTTTTAATGCAGATTCCAGTATGTAGCAGGAAATTATTGACAACTCGTAAACACGGCAAAAATTTATTGCAAGCAACATTTTGCCTGAAGAACGCTTTACTCGCACTAACAGTATACACACAATTACATTATACAGTAAGACATCGATAAAAATGTCCCCCAAAATTTGTTGTCCCAAAAGCATGTCTCAGAAGAAGAAACGCTTGAGCAGTTGCCACTAGATGAGGCAACACACGTGGCCATAGCGAAATCACGACTGGCGTATGGGAATATGCAAACCACAACCGAAGGCAAAGAAAAAGAAAACTGATTAGCCCGTCTGAACTTTGGCCGTGCCGCACTACCGGAAACGTCATAGCGGCGGCAGTAAGAAACGACAGCATCTCCACCACACGCACGCCTTGAAGGTAGCAGACAACACTCGCGCAACCACGTGATCGAGCGCTCAGAGGTAAACACATTGAGATTGTGGGCACCACTGAGCAGAAACAATTTCAAATAGCTTTGGGTGACTCCATAGAGATGCAGCACCTTTCAACAACAAGTGGTGTAGAATACGCATGAAACATTGAACAAAAGATCGGCACCGTACATGCACAGCAAAAACTCTCAAAGGGCTAATATGTTGTTATCGCCAGTGAAAAAGCATTCCAAATTGCCTATGTTACATGCTGCCACGTCATCTGGTACATACAGTTAAACCTGGATATAACGAAATTGACAAATTCCCGAAAAACTTCGTTATAAAGAGGATTTCGTTATATGCAGGTTCAGCACGAAAACTCAAAAAAGAAACGCTTACCGTATTTACTCGATTCTAACACGCCCTCAATTATAACGCGCACCCGTTTTCCGTTTTCGTCGAAGCACTCATCCTTGGAATGTCACACCAGGTACTGGATGCGTGGACGCGTGTCGTTTCGCACAAGCGCGAGGCATCGGAAACGAAGAGCGAGCGTCACGACGGCGTCGTAGCGTCGTATAGTGTTACAGTAGAACCCCGCTGTTACGTTCCCGGGGGCTGCGTTTTCCTGGCTGTTACGTCGTTTTCGGCCGGTCCCGGCACAGCTCCCATAGAACCCAATGCATTGGTAACCCCGCTGTTGCGTCGTAACTGTGGGACCGTTCCCGCATCATACGTTGCAAATTGCCACTCCGCGCCGGCCCGAGCGGCCATTTTGACTTTTCATGTCGCTTGGCTTGGTGGCTTGGCGATGGCATTGGCCGCCCAAAGTGCCGGGGGCGACAACTATGACGTATTTCCGGTTTCCGCCAGCAAAAGTATGGCCCTTGAGATCCGCACTTGCTATATAAGGATGGTGTCTATGACGCATTGTGGCCCTAAAATTGGTTTTGGCTCATAGATATTCCGTATAAAGTCCAAGGGCAATAACGTAGTCGCCGCGCGCCGTATGTGCGAGGGGAGCCGACGACCGCGTCTAAATCTCGCACGCGCAAGAAAAGCAGGGAGGAAGCGCGCCTTCTTCCGTTGCGCTTGAGGCACCGGCGAGGGAGCGAGGGGGGAGGGATAGCGGGGCGGCGTTGTACTGTACTCTGACATCAACTGCGTACTGCGCGGCGGTGCGCGGGCCATATCTTGAAAGCGATCTGCGTGCTGTGTGTTCTCGGCGCTCAGTTTGCGTTGAAGCGATAGACAACAGCACGAAGGTCACTTTGCTCGCTTCTGCAGCGGCGCTTCCACACGCCGCCAGCGTTTCACAGCGTGTCTCCGCGCTCATCAAGTGTGATGTGTCAGTGTGTACCAGCGCGTCGGCCACATCAACTGGAAAAGGAGAGAGTGCCGGCTTGGCGGGCTAGGCCAGCTGCAGCAAGCGGCAGGATCAGGTTTGAATGAAGGGAGGGAGGGGGAAAGGTCACGCCCGCGGCGGCAAGATCGCCGGGTCGAGGGATGCAGGCCTGCCTCGCACACGCACGCACGCACACGTGCGCTCGCTTTGCATTCCGTCGCGGTGGAGAAGGTGCTTCCGGTTGCTGTTCACGCAAAAATGACAAAATTTGGGGCGAAATCTCTAGGTTGTCCGAGGGGTAAATTCGTTATATCGAGGGGGTCTCCCGCTGCCACTTCGTTACGTAGAGGTCTCAAATACATGTGCTTCTATGGAGTAACGGCGGGGAATAGAAAAACGTTATATCCAGGAATTCGTTATATAGAGGTTCGTTATACGCAGGTTTAACTGTATATAGAAATCAAAACACTTTCGCAGCTCTTGCTGTCTGATGACGGAACATCAGTTATTTTGTCCTCAGCACGGGATGAGACAAGGCAAAGCCTGAAGCTCACATGTGCAAATTTCTAATAAAGTGGTCATCAATTGATCAATTGTCCCAGATAAAGCGGACAGACCACAGGGGTAGTGCAGGTTGTGGGGATTGAGGGAGGCGCCGGTGCCATTGCGCGGGCTCTGCCATCCCTCGCTTTCGTTCCCCGCTCGCCCGCGCCGCCTAACCGGTTCCCGCGGTGGTGCTGCGCACACGGCGGTTGGCAGTGAGGGCGGGGCGCTGACGTCACGCGACCACGCGTTTGGGCTGCTAGCGGCGGAGCGTGCCTCGGGACTTCTCTCCGGGACCAGCGCACGGTACGTTCATGCTTTCCTCTCGTCCGCTGACACCTTTGTGACTAGGACTGGAGCTCGCGCACGGTGCCTTTGCCCGTGCGGGGAGCGCGTACTTTGTGCTGATCCTTTCCCAACGCTAAGCCGACGAGCGGTGCCATTAGTGCTCGCGCGAGGTCGTACCCCGCCGAGCCGCACTTGCCGAAAGCCTAAGCCGAAGGATATTGCCCGTGCTCTCGCGAGTTGACCCATTGGTTATCGCCAGAGCAAGTAGCATAGCCGCCGGGACTTTTCCTAGCGGCGTGTCCCAGCTTGAGCCTGTGCTCTCGCCGCGACGTGCTATAGGCGCCTGTTATTGTATTTTCGCCCTGGTGCGAGACCCCTTTGGCTCCCCGCCGCGTGGGCGTTTGTGCAGTGCTGGTGCCGACGGTTTCAGTAAACGGTTTCCGTCAACTCAGGGCTTTACTGTGTTTTTGCGTGCGTCGCTCGGTAGCCCCTTGCGGCCTCTGAGCTTGTGCGCGAGCGGTGCTGGAGGCGACGGCGGACGCAGCCCTGTGGCTCGCTAAGCTCGAACCCGCGGTGGTTGGTCTCCTGTGAGACACCAACAACCCACAAGGTCAACCACAACAGTTCACGTCACGAGCTTAGCTCCTGCAAACGTGACATGTGGCTTTCCCTCAAAACACTTGTTTGCTTTGCATGCAAATTGAATGACCTTTGCGCAACTCTGCTCTCGCAGTAAGCATACAATATCTGTGTGCTTTAGAGCCAGTTAGCTCAAAATCTGTTAGCCTCAAGCTAACAAGTAATTGGACAGAGTTTATGCCGCAATTTATTTGATTATGCAGTGCCCAGGTGAGTTCATTGGCACTACTTTGTCAGTCAAAATTTCTTTGGAGAGATGCCAATCCAGCAGACATGCAATTAGACAAGGGAGGGTGGCAGGATTAGGCAATGAAGGCTTTAGCTTAACCCTTTCAGCCCAGATTTTTTTATTTTCTTTGCAGACTTTTTTCAATGCATTTCTTTTTCTTGTTTAGGACATAAATACCATCCCCAAAAAATTTCACCTTCATAACGTCAATACTTACAGAGTTACAAGTATGGTGTCAAGACCATACATCAAGGCTCAATGGCTGCAAAGTGAAAGATGTAGTTAAAGCCTTTCCTTGCGTTTGCTGCCGTGCATAACACCGAGTCGGCCACGTGCCTTCGTAGCTGCATGGTCACCATCCATGATCGGTTCAATAGCAACCACGGTTTCGTCCACAGCAGTTGCAGCAAACAGTTTCGTTTTGACTCTGTGCGTGCGTCGATCGTGTGCCTTTAGAACTGCAAGGCCGTCGCCCAGGATCGCATTGATAGCGGCTGCAGTTTCGGCAAACACTAGTTTCGTTTCGACTCGGTGCAAAGCTGTCGAGAATGAAGAGCACCGCCTACATTGCAATGAATGGACAATCTGTTGGGAGACCAGCTCATTGGCGAAAAAATCTGAATGTGCGCGTGGTAGTGAAAAGTGTGTCTCAGATGAAGACTCATGCCGCAGCCACGCTGCGAAGGAAGTCGAGAGGCCTTCGCCGCTGAGAGCGCTAATCAGTCACAAGATGATGCACTGCCTTTGTGTGAAATAGAAACAGGATTTGCCGAGTCCTTCAGGAAATGAAAGCGTGTTGACGTAGTAAGCATTTGTTTGTTTTCTTGATACCTTCGATATTTCGACATTCGGTTTATTACACTTGAAGATTGGAACGCAAGCAAACAGCTTCTCATCATTTTTACTTGCAATGCGGTTGCTGCAGGTATACATACCTTCCATAATTTTTCGATTGTGCAATAGAAAAATAAGGCAAAATCCCTGCAAGGACTAGTCCATTGGTAGTTTTTTCTTTTTTTTTTTTAATGACCACAAAATGCCAGTGTAAAAGCGTGTTACAAGTAGCTCAAAGATAGTAAAATTGACAATGTTGCTTGATGTCAAGCAGCACGTCACTGAAATGGTGGGAACAAAATCCAGACATGTAACAATGCAGTCGTACCTGGGTGAGCTTGCTCTCTCGGAAGGGCACTGGAGCCTTCTTGGATGCGTCCTTGTTGTTACGTAGGCCCTCCAGGCAGCGGCTGAGCACCATCAGAGAGGTGTTGATGCGACCAGCTTCGCGAAGCCGTGACCCATCAGTGCCAGCTTTGGATGGCCTCTCCGAACCCGCCAGGTCGCAGAGCATTAATGTGCTGACGTGCCAGTTCCGGCTACCGTCCCGGCTGTCCACCCCAGAGGCTACAAGCCGCACAGTGAAGACGCAGTGGCTGCGGCTCGAGCTGCGGTTTAGCTGCGTCTCAGCAAAGGTCTGGTTGTCGCGTGCCAGGCAGAGCAGTCGATGCGCTTCATCAGCCGAGTGCACAGGCACTTCGACAAGCCCACGCACAAATGCACGTTTGGCCCGGTCTTCACCCAACTTGAGAATGGTGCGTCGCTGGCCCCCTTTTTTCTTTGAGGCTGCCTCAGCTGATGGGAGCAACAGGTCATAGATGCCCTCATTGTAAATCTCGTAGAATGAAAGCCACAGCAGCGCCTGTTGACAAATGTGGTAAAGTCAACTATAGAGAGCTACCCTATGAAGAGCAAAACTGACATACTTCAAACACCTCCCACAATGGTTCCAACATGAGCATTTGAACCTGTTATGCATGTAGCAATGATTTCTTTTTGACACTTCATCCACAAGCTTGATGTAAACATCAGATTTTAGGATTTTGTAGTATAGTACTTCCACTTACTTGGGCTGCCTTTATGGAACAAAAGCACCAAAAATGTTACTAAGGTTTTTTTCCTTGCTTGCTTTCTAAAGGAATGCATTATTGTTCATTGATGAAGTTTCTTAGCCAGGAGCAGATGCTGTCGAAAATTAACTACCGTGGCAACTACGAAATAGGTCCCGTCCTTATGCCGCTTCTAGCTTCCTCCACTCGTAGCGGGACATTTCGCATACAAGAAGCATAGTACTTTCACCATTCTAAATTAATTATAAAACTAATTTTCGTTCGAGACTAAAAAGAAAAATAATTTGACTGTATTTTTAAATTACCCTTCTACAAATACCAGAAAAGCCACTTTTACCATGAGAAGAGGCTCGGATAGCCAGGAAAGACAGATGGTGATACCCCTAATAATCTTTTCCCACACCAGCGCACCATAATGTCACGGACTGACACTGTCTGCTCAGGCATAGTCCATTTTTTTAATCAATAAAGTTTGACTACACTGTACGAACGCATTTTTCAAAGGGACACAAAAGAGAAAAATAATTTAAGCTGTATCAATAGAAAACTGCTCTACAATACTGAAAAAGCAACTGTTGGCATGAAACGAGAGTGAGCAAAAACTGGTGATGACGCCATCTTGAAGTTTCTGCACGAGCTCACTGTGATGTCATGGATTTTGACGACATCTGTGTGGGCCTAGTTAAATTTTTATTGGTGAAGGCACTACATCACATGGCAAAGATAGACTAAACGAGCCAAAGACTGAATCTAGCGAGCATCAAGAACATTTACCAAGCCACAATGCCCCAAATACGAGAATATAATTTATTCACGATTTCACAATGATGTATCAGCACAGGGGTACATCTACAAATGGGAGATCACTCAAAGGAAAGTTGTCCATTTTATTTATGGCAGTACAATTGCTCTAAATTTCAGAAGTCATGGCACCTCATTACATCCTAACTTCGGAAAAACAGAAGCACTCACCCGATTGAAGTTCTGATATGCTTACTTCACTTGCAAAAACTTAATTACCTCCAAGCTGTATCTGCAATCTCACGTCAAATGAGACCCCGCTACGATAGTAATCTTGTTCCTTTTCTTTTGTGCACTAATCTTTTCAAAGGCTTGTTTGTGCACCAAATTACGTAATCACGAAATGCTTTGCCAGCAAACGCTGCACATGTTTTCAAATTTTGAAGAAAGTGTTTTAACGTGTATTTGACAGATATTACCACTTTTTGCATTGTATTCATTGGGTTGGGATACATTTTATTAACTGCTGCTATACCTAAGATGCGTTGCACTGAATGTGCCTTTCCCACTGCAATTTTCTGTAGACAGTTCGTCAAATTATAGCGACTACAACTTTTACTTTGAGGTTAGGTTAGTTCTGTTAATGTTTGACCCCCCCCCTCCCCCCCCCCATTTTTAGTCTAGACAGGTTCTAAATAAATAAAGATTCTAAAAGAGCCAAAAACTGAACTTGACAAGATGCAAGAACAATTGCTGAGCCACAAGACGCAAATATAGGAAAATACTTTGAAATCCACGACTTCATACTGACAAAATGTGAAGTTGATCAACATGCAAAATTTAAAAAAAAAAGAAATACCGTCATTTTCTCTTCTAGTGATCAACTTCTTACTGTTGAAGTTAATGAAAACATTCGAAGGATTGTTTGCCAGTCCCAACTGATTCAGTGCCCCTTTAATGTGGAGACCACTACAACAACAAACTCACCTGCGCTTTGTCACCATAGCCGCCGTCACTGCTACGTGACAGGAACAGTGAGTCATCGCTCTCATTTGTGGGCAGATGGAAGGTGCTGAAGTCTGCAGCGCTGCGGGCTCCCTTCTCACCCAACAATTTGGCTTTCAGCAAGAGTGCCGAGGCCTCCTCTTCTGCACTGAGCGAGGCAACGTCGTCAAAGCAGTCGGGGCGCACTGGAGCACCCTTGCACACCTGAGTGGACCGAAGCAGAAAGCGGCAGACATTCAGAAGATCACCAACAGATTGTTGGACTGATGGGAGCTGGTAGCAAACAAACAAGAGGTTTGCAAGATAAAGTAGTGGAGGGCTCCAGAGCAATTTTAACCACTTACGGTTCTTTTGCAACCAATGCTCGGCACACGTGCGTTTTGGCATTCCACCCAAATTAGAATTTGGCCGGAAACGAAATCCACAACCTTGCGCTAAGCAGCAAAAGGTGTGATAGTCACCAAACCACTGCAGTACGTTGGAAGAACACTGGCTCCACGTTATGCACAAGGGGGTCTACAAGACAGTTAACAGAGCATTTATGGAACACTGTGGATAACAGCTTAGAGAATTCGCAAGACAAGGAAATGTCGAGGACGGTGGACTTGAACAATGCCATGTTGTGCCACTACAAAACATTGTTAGTCTTGGGTGGAGACCCTGAAAGAAAACTGGCTTCTAAAATGACCTTTTTGGAAAAACTTGTTTATTTACCTCGGTGTGTAACTATATTTATTCTTGTATTTTTTGTAGGAACACAATGCTTTGCAGGAATGTGGCAAAGGCAATGTTCTCTGACAATCTTTTCAAGGTTCTGTGTGAAATAGAAAATGCGCAAAGGCACATCAAAGTTACAGAACTTCTCATTTGGGCTGGGTTCAGAATTTTTAAATATTCTTTTTATCTTGCGGACAGTATAAAAATACACAATGAAAGTTCTTTGCATTTAAGTGTACTAAGATGAGCAGGAAAGGTTTGACAATTTTTTTAGTTTGCACAGAATTTGACCGTGAAGACGGAAAATATTGCAGTAAGCAGTAGCAGGATGCTTGCGGCACCACCTTCAATTTTTTTTTTTTCGTGCTGGGAACAGATTTTGAGAATAAAATTTTCGGAGTTCCATGCAGTTTGAATATGCCTACATAACACAAAACAGACAAAATAAAAATTTTAAGCAGATATGCATGTTCAATCTCTTGTGGAATCACTCGTCAGAACATTGGCTCCAGCAATATCCATTGTTTGAACACTGCTTGATCACTTCAAGCCTCCATATTTCTTTGATCCTCTGTCTGGTGTGGGACACAGTGCAAGGAGAGAGATGGAAAGTGAACAGTCCCCGACCTGAGGCCCAAGCAGCTTGAATAGTCTGTCGAGCGTGCGAGGCACCACTCCTGGGTCAGCGGGTGGACCCTGCATGGTGTATGTTTTGCCCCCAGCAGTAGGACCATATGCAAAGAGCAGCACATTGGCTCCATTCACGAAGGCATCAACTGGATCCCGCACAGCCTCCATAAACAGCTGCTCCTGGCTGCTGCCCTCTGGAAACACCTGGGCACATGGAGGGGGACAATGTGAAGACTCAACACGAGGAAACAAGGCCAACAGGGGAGGCTTACATTTGAGGAATAACTGAATAAAAGCTCTAAAACGCTGCACATAATGGTTCCCCAATGAAAAATGCTGACAGGGCAGAAGAGAGACGTTCAAGAACAATGCCGCTCTCTGTGCCACATCTCTCTGCCACAACTCACCAGTTTTCACACTGGTAAATCCTCACCAAGCGATCCACACTGCTGGAATAATTGGTGCATGCTTGCAGATTAATTGCACAAACAGACATGACAGCAATGAACACAAGACAAGGTGAAACCTGTGCATTTTGCTGTCATGTGTTTTCTTTGTTTGATTTTGATAACAAAATGATACCTCACCAATGGCAATAAAAAAATAGCACTGCTTGTTGTCTAGTGTTATGATGAATTTCACATTCAACTGGTTCTTATTGTTTGCGAAATATGTTTGCAATCATGTGGAGACCTGCAGATATTTCAGCCAGAGAAAGCCTCGCCAAGCTGAACATTGACTGCTCCGAGAGCAATCAAAAGAACCCCGCAGCTTGAATTCTATCAGATCCAAGTCACGCTCCCAAGTAAAACGTAAGAGCACCTTTGAGCACTCAATATTGACCAGTCCCATGTATAATATGCTGCCAGAGCACTCAAAGCAGCCAGTGAGGCTTACTAATGGGAAAGCCCCATTAGCACAGTGGAGCTCACCATAAGGCATTGTCCAAGTTACTCTTGGACTTGCCTTATGCTTAAAAATGCACATTGGCAGCAAAGAATTTTAACACGAAAGTGTTTTATTCCGGGGTCCACCAAGACTTCACTGACGTATTTCCGTCACGGAAATACGTCATAGAACATAATACAAAGAAAGAAACCAGAAGAAAAAGTTCCACAAACATGCAAAATTTGGGAATCGAACCCACGACCTCTCGGTCCGCGACGATAGATCGCCGAGCGTTTAACCCATTGCGCCACAAACGCATTCGCAGAGA
Organism: Dermacentor silvarum; assembly: GCF_013339745.2. Lineage (NCBI taxonomy): Eukaryota > Metazoa > Arthropoda > Arachnida > Ixodida > Ixodidae > Dermacentor > Dermacentor silvarum. The sequence goes on from NC_051159.1 coordinate 168,816,292, forward strand.
GCTACACAGACGCGCCTTATATATCTAACACTCCTCCGTGTACCCGCGCTCTTGCTCGGGGCGGTGCCGCCGCCTATGAGCAGAAAAGAGAAGTACTGCATTATGACACTAAAGCCCGGGATACATGGAGCGAACTTTCTCGACGAACTTCACGCGTCAAGTAACGACGCGGCGACACGACGCAGGATGTTTGCTGTGTTGCAATACATGCGGCGAACGCCGCCGCGCGTTGGCCGCCGTGTTGGCGGCGGTCCCGGCCGCCCGCTTCGAACTGAATTTGGCGTTGTCCTTGTAGAATTCACTTAGTTGGAAGCAAATGACTGCGTAAACGGCTTTCGCTTAGTCTCAGGCCGCTTCGACGACAGAGTATTATGGATAACCTTGAGTAGTTTTCGAGATCGCTTCTCGTTTCGAACGCGTCTAAGCCTAGCGAAAGAAATATCCGATGCCAACGCCATCTATCGGGGAAGTCGGGAGATAGGCATGACGACAGCATGTGGCCTCTGAGATCAGAAGATTTCTGTTGAAGGTTGTTGTAGAGAGCTTGCACTGCTTGTCTGTTTCCTCGCAGATCAGCGGATATGGGATCTACAAATACAACGCGATTCCTGAGAGATCATACTAGGAACTACTCAATCTGTGCAGAGACATGCAGACACGGCAACACCAACGCGATTGCAGACGACGCGAAAAGGCGCGCGCGCGCGAAACACCAGCATGCATTGCGACCGGAACTAGTGCCTCCTGATTGGCTGTCGTCCACCGCTGCGCGCTAGACGCTTCCGGCGGCGGCGTTCGCCCGACGAAAATGTTTGGACAGGCAGATCGGCTGCGGACGGCAAATTTCTTGACGCCGGCCGTCGGACGTTCGCCGCCCGACGAAGTTCTTCGCTCGGACGCCGGTTATTCGCTCCATGTATTCCGGCCTTAACGCGCACCGACAGTGAACGCTTCGGTGGTCTCAGTACTACGACGCCTCGATGCCAGCATTCGAAGGGACGCTGGCATCAAGAAGCACTACCAACGCCACCTAGGTGGCGTTCACCGTACTCAGCACAGCGGAGCGTGGCCTCCGCAATTAGCTCTGAAAATGTTTCTGAAGTTGATCGCGGAGGCTGCAATTACGACGCGCTGTACGCGCTGATTTGACTCGGTGACGATTCAGTTACGTGCTTTGTCTTGCGCGTTGTATTAGTGTGTCAGTTACGTGCTTCGTCTTTCGCGTTGTGCTAGCGTGTGCAGCGTAGTGCAGCTTCCATATGCACGACGGTTGCTCATGGTCATCGACGTTGGTAGTCGTGATGGAGGAGACGTGCCACCAGGCGTCAGCGTGGGTGCATCAACGCCTAAGGGCGCTTTAGCCACAAAACACCAATAGACATTATATATCAATGTGCAATAAACATTACACTACTTCTGTGAAGACACGTTTCACTTTCGTGTTCTATACCGATTCCTATATAAGAGGGATCAACCACATTTTCTTTTTTTTCTACTGAGCGCCCAGCTCCATGACAATCGAATGGGTTATAGCATCGACAACACTCAATACAGAGAAAATTTTGTGCAAAGTACTAGTAACAGTGGCAGAGAGCAAAACCCTTGTACTGATTCAAATGAAGTGGTAGGCAAGACGAATATTCTATTGATATCAGTACCCCAGACCTCAATTACTGAATTTTTTCCTGTAAATACCAAAATTAGAATAATTGCACCAGACTGATCATTACTAAGCAACTCCATGCACACATTCTGCTGTATGAAAACATAATGCGCACTCTGCAGAGACTGGCTGTGAAACCCACCTTCGTAAAAGTAAAGCGTTTTTGATGTTGATGTTCCAGAGTTGCGGTTGTGGACTCTACAGTTGTATCATCACATGGCTGGAATGCAGGATTTGTGAATGTCCTGCCTCCAATTCTAGGCCGAATGCGCAGATAGACCTTCAGCGCTGAGCCTGCAAATAAAAGTTGTGCTCCCATTGCATGCACCAACTCAGAGTCGACAACTTAGTTGAACACTTCATTTGTCTTGGAAACAATGCCCTTTCCCAGCTATATTAGAAGTCTCTTTGATTTGGCTGCACATTCTGAACCAGTTTTGAAGAGTAATGTGTGCACTGCTGCACAAGTTCACGTCGAGCAAGTGCAGAGCAACACCTGCGTGCCTCATAACGTTATTGCAAATTGAGGAGAGAAGTGCAGTCACAAATTAGCTCCATCATCTGTGGACAAATCGTGGTAGTTCGATAAATGGCAACGAAATAATGGCTGTGGGTGCTGTGCTTTCATAATAAAATGCATCCTAACAGAAAGCTGTTGCATCGAAAGCTAATGAGTGCATTAGAAGCCTTTACAAACGTAACCCAGCAACAATACAGGCATTTAACTTGTACCTGGCCTCCTTATGACAACAAGAGCAACTGTTGGAACCATGAGGACAAAAGCGCTTCACTGCCTGAACTAGCATAGAGAACACAGCCAAATCGAAGGGACTACATGCTATGTTGGGCTCAATACAAAATGGGCACCAGCACAACAAACTTTAAAGGGGCCCTGAAAAATAACAAGATTTTGCCGATTTGCAGACTAGGCTCCTGCGAATATGTGAGCCAAATATTGCGCTGCATGCAGCAGTGCACGGAATTTACAATCTTGTGTCAAAAACAGTGAAAAATTGCTTAATCTCTCCTGTGCAATGTAAGCAACAACTACAATATGATCAGCCAAGAAAAACCGGTATTGGCATTTTTCGTGACCGCGAGAACATTCTCAGTAATACTATAATAGCCAACTTTGAGTTAAATGAAGAATACATGTTTACAATCTGAAAGAGACCAGTATATCTTTGCACTTCTGGTACACACGTCAGTTGCGTGTAGCTGCGTCTGCAAAGCATGGCCTCCGAAATCGCACTGGAGTGCTGTGTTGCATGGATACTACGGCCGTCATGCTGCAACAAGCCCACTCGTCGGCAAGACGATCAGACAACTGTGGGTGCTGATTGGCTCTATGTGACGTAGCTCCAGGCACTCGAGCGCCCATCTTGTCTTGCTAGAGTGCCGCACACATCAGAACCTCAACTAGCGTCTCAAAGAAAAAAAAAATATTACCTAACTTTTGGCCGTGACCTTGCCCCCTTGCCATCCCCCGTGTAGCTTCCAGTGCACCAGCGGAGACAAAAGGAGAGAGAAAGCCGCACATCTGTGTGATAACTACCTTTAACTGCACTTGAAGGATTCAAAAACATTTTGTTGGCAGGAGATTCATGAGGTGATGTCCTTTAATAGTGAGGACATTCTATGATTAGCTAGAAAAGCTTTTCAGGGCCCTTTAAGGCTTGCACAACCAAAAAGCCCAAAGTGCATAGAAGAAAAAAAAAAGGGGGGGGGGGGGGGGGGAGGGATACTCCATGGAGCCCCAAGCAAATTTATGCAACCATTCAGTAAGCACAGACATATGAGCTCTGAAAGGGACACTAAAGAGAAATCATTTGAGCCGTGTTAGTAAATCACCCTTCCACAATACCAGAACAGCCACACTTACAGGGAGAAGACACACGGCCGGCCTGAAAAGACCTGAAGGAAAGACGGGTGGCACCGCCACCTTGAAATTCCCACACCAACTAGCCACGACGTTATCGATTTTGACGTCATCTCCTCAGGCCTAGTTCTATCAGTAAAAATATGTTGCTTTATTTTCTAAAACAGCCAAGATTGAACACAAGTTTCAAGAACTTTTACTGAACCATAATGTCTGAAAAGGCAAAAAAATAATTTGTCAACCGTGATGTCGCACTGATTTAGCGGCCCTGTGTTTCCGACACGAAATTCAGAAATGAAACGTTGACCATCATTTTTTTCTAATAATCAGCCTATTATCGTGAAATTAATGAAACTAGAATTCAAGAATACTTAATAAATCTAACCTGATTCAGTGTTTCACTTTAGCATCCCTTTAGGCAGCACTGATGAACAGTATAAAGCAACCAACTATTCACTTCGGTGGAATTGCACCGAGTTGCTAATCCAATAAGGCTGCCCTTGTCCTCTTTTGACCAGAAATTTAACCCTTTCTGTACTGCAGAAAGTGACAAAAAGCTCCACATTTCCGAGCAATATCCAATATTACGGCTTCATGATGATTACATTAAGGGTTAAAGGCAAGTAGTATCAAGTAGAAATGCCACTGTGGGCTGCTATTTGGAAATGTTTTCCACTGCACATGCTCCAACATGAGAAAGTTCAAATTTTAGCCAGCAGCAAGAAGGACCCAAGCACGGTGCATAATTAAAACCTCACACCGGTTTGGTGAAGTGCACTTGAAATGCTTGAAAGTACGCAAAAGTTTACTGCTCTAATTATCTAGCATCGTCAAGTGCACTCAACACGGGGAATACAACATGCATATATTTTTTAACCTCAAGGGCCCATAACTGAAGGGGAAATGGGCACATGCAAAATAAAAAAAAGAACAGAATAATGTCAGGCACTTCATAACTCCTCTCCTAGTGCAAGATAGAATATAACAATTTGAGTCCTCCAAGCAGCATGAATTTTGCTTCAAAAGTGAAGTTTTAGATACATCGAGCATATTAGCCAAGGATGCACAGTAGATCTTGGATTGCATTTAAATACATTTGTGGAACTATTTGCTACACGCATTTTGTTGCAAGATGGCACACACAAGGCAACTCAAGAAATGGCAAGGCTTTCCTGGGGAACTATAAGGCCTTGAAACAGATTGCACTAAAACTAAACTTTTTTGTTGTTGCTGTTGCACTGGAGAAACATACTACAAGTGGTGCTGAAATAAGACGTCTACACATGTGGCCTGTAGGAATTAAGAACCATGGAGAGGTTTCAAGCTTGTGACAAAAACGAAATGATAGGATGTGGAGGAGACAAAATGAGATCAAAGTGGTGCTCACATTGATTTCCAGTTAACATCTCTATAACTCACTTCTTTCTCACAACTCAGTCTTTCTAACCTAAATATATATCCTGATCTATCTGCCAGAAAGTATATATGTGCTGCATGACTACCAGTGAACACTGCCCATGACCTGTCTCCCACAAGTTGTCAAAAAAAGAAACAAGCACTGAATCCACCCCCCACATTTACGACAAAAGGTCATAGTACTTAGTGCTACAATATTGTACTGGTATGCTAATCTTACCATTGTGAAACACTGAGCGAAACGAACTCACAAAATGGCATTTTTCAATCGAGAATATCAGCACTGAATGTAATGTAACATCACTAAGTACCTACCCATAGACTGACAGGGGCACTGTTTCCACCCAAGTCCCCATTTGTACCTATTGTTATGCTCCGAATAAGGTACCAGTGCGAGATGCACATTTATGAAGCTGAATCAAGTGCCACATTAAACAGCCCATTTAAATTTTAGGTGCAAAAGTGAAGACTCACTTGCAGCAAGGTTGGCTTCCAGCTGCTTACACACTGTCTCAACTGGTGGCAGAAGTTCCACGCTTGCCGACTGAGCACACTCCGCCGAACCCGTGTAGGGTCTCCCTGGCCTTTCCATGGCTGTGCGAGCTCGCACAAGCTGCAAGACAACATCTCAATTATGTCAGCAGTATGTTTTCGCTGTGCTTGCCAGTATCGCAGTCCTTGGGTATATATATGGGTCGCAAAAAAAAAAAAAAAAACATATTTTGTAAGGAAAAGGCATGTGCAAGCAATGTATATTGGAGGGCTTATTTGAAGCGAAGCTTTTTTTCCCTGCACTGGGTCGCAGGCTTGCAGGCGCAAGGGTTCTTGCCTATCTGTTTTGCCTAGCACGGCACCGGGCGCAGACTCGCTCTTGTACAAAATAAACTGATTATTTGCCTCATCCCAAAACGTTGCGGGTGCACGCTGTTGCTTTACACGGTGGGCCAGTCTCGGAGAGTGCAGAAACCGCGGCGCAGCAGCGAAGTTTATAACGTAAACGCGAAGGGGACCGGTATCGATAAGCAGCGAATAATAGCTTGGAACGCGAGCAGCCTGAACCTGATCGTGTCATTTACGGGTTAAACAAGTACTTTGAAGAAAAATTTCGCACAGTTCGGTTCGTTGAGTAGTGTGTGCAATAGACTCTGGCTGCCCTACGCGTCTGCGGCGTTGGTCCGCACCAAGTCCACACATCGTGCGATTTTGCGTGCAATCCGTTCTCTCGGTGAAAACGCGTCTGACTTCGTTGGCGTGCGTCGAAATGGTTGCTAAACGAGAACAGCGTTCCTCGCAAACACCATAGAAAGCGTCGTTTAAACTGACTCCCACCGCACATGCGTTCTGCTTCATTTTTCAGGACAAAGAAAAGGGGCAGTTAGGAACCAAGAAGCACCACAACGGTTGCGCCGGGAGTTCGAGACCACTTACTTGTATTCAGGGCGGCAGCGGTTCCAGTACCGCAGGCAACTTGTGAAATCAACGACCACAGTCAACTAAGTGAAGGCTGAAGTAAAAGTCGTGTAGTGGAAGAAACCATAGAATAAAAATCCACTTTGGAAGACACAGCAATGTGCGCAACGTCGGTTAAACTGCTCAAATCTCGTGCTTACCGTTTAGAAAACGCCACGTGACCTGCAGCACCGAATTTGATTGGTCCCATTTCTCCTTTTCCATGATTGGCCCCAATAATTGAGTAAAATGACTCTGGTAAATAAAAAAAATGCACGCTACATATAAATTTTAAGTTAACAGTTATTTAAAAGCCTTTAATTAAAACAGGGTGGTGTCCAAATCCCCCACCTAGCGACGAATCTCTCTGAGTAAAAAACAAATCTCGAAGGCTATGCTTTTTTTTGAGTTGGCTAATTGCATGCGCAGAAAGTGGTCATGATGTCTTTTTACCTGCGTCTGAAACGTGTCATTGAAAATGTGTTTTGAAAAATGTTTTTGTAAATGCCGCAATCACTTCGGCCACTTGCAGCGAGCAAAATCACGACCTTTGAGATTTGGTTTGGTTAAAAAGAGGTCGTCTCTGAGGCGTGGCTTTGAACCAGAGAGTGGGACGAGCGGCTTGCATGCATGCTTTGCAGTGATATATAGAACACTTTAGCAGTGAGGCGCCCGACGTGGAAAAATACTGCGGCGGCGCTGTGATCGACGTGGATTGGGCCGCATCAAGGTCGCGCCGTTGGAAACTGCTGGCGATACTGCTCCGCAGGGTCATTCGTACTACTTCGCGCGCTGGTATTTGTGTTCAGACCGCTCAAATGGTGTTCATAATTGCGTATTTGCATAAGGCACGTACTTATGCCTTAAGAATAAATTTCTTTCTTCTCTTATTTATTTTATTTTATTTTTTAATGCCGCTCGGTGATTGCGCGTGCATTGCGGCCGCAGTGTCGGCTTTCATTCTACTGTGTTATTGTACGGTTCCCTTTCGAGAACAAATATTTTTCTCGTTCTTCGTGCAGCATGTATCTCTCGTGTGTATTGTGGTGCATATAGTTTTCGATCAGTAGGTCTTGCGAAACGCAGACGAAGAAACATATGTAACCTTCCTGCTTGCCGCTTCAAACAAGTAAAGCATATCTGCCCCATCCGGCGCCTGGTACTCAGATTTACGGGAAGCATTGTCATAGATAAAAAAAAAAGAATAAACTGCAGTGCAACATTCCATTCAAGTTTCCGCCTTCCTCGCGTAACAGAATGTGGAGTAATTGGTACGGGGTCATTTATTGCGGTCGGACTTCGAGCGCCAAAAACGGCTTTAGTTTGTCATTAGTATGCTAATCCTTGGCCGTAAGCCGTACGTGGAATTTTTTTCCTAGTCGATAATTTAAAAAAGTGGCACGTCTCCTCCATCACGACTACCAACGTCGATGACCATGAGCAACCGTCGTGCATATGGAAGCTGCACTACGCTGCACACGCTAGCACAACGCGAAAGACGAAGCACGTAACTGACACACTAATACAACGCGCAAGACAAAGCACGTAACTGAATCGTCACCGAGTCAAATCAGCGCGTACAGCGCGTCGTAATTGCAGCCTCCGCGATCAACTTCAGAAACATTTTCAGAGCTAATTGCGGAGGCCACGCTCCGCTGTGCTGAGTACGGTGAACGCCACCTGGCGTTGGTAGTGCTTCTTGATGCCAGCGTCCCTTCGAATGCTGGCATCGAGGCGTCGTAGTGCTGAGACCACCGAAGCGTTCACTGTCGGTGCGCGTTAGTGTCATAATGCAGTACTTCTCTTTTCTGCTCGTAGGCGGCGGCACCGCCCCGAGCAAGAGCGCGGGTACACGGAGGAGTGTTAGATATATAAGGCGCGTCTGTGTAGCTCTCCAGAAAGAAAGCCTGCGCGGTAGCCCAATTAGTGGCTAAATAGTGTATACGGCGTTGCGCTGCTAAACTGGAGCTCGCGGCTTCAATATAGGTCGCGGAATTCGATGGGAACGAAGTGGAAAAAGACTCGTGCACTTCTATTAAGGTGCATGTTAGAAACCCCAGGTGGTGAAAACTAAACCGGGTGCCTCGTAATCATATCGTGGTTTTGCTACGTAAAACCGAAAAAATTGTTTAAATAATAAAAAAAGCAGGTGGCTGCGTTCTTGGGCTTTTTTCTAGGGGTGTAAACAAAATAAATTATTCTTGAGTCTGATTTCCTAGAAAAACATGTTACGCTTATCCTATATTTCATACATTAATGTAAAGCCGTTCCCAAATGTATGACCGCTCAACTCAGCTGCTTGTATATTATAAACGGCTGCTTTGAGTTATCCGGTGCCCTAATAACGACCATAATGAAACAATTAGAGGAACGGAATGTCTCACATACACGTAGAGATATGTGCAGATCTGTTGAGTTCGTTGAAGAAGTGTGGTACCACATATGGGGCACCCAGTTTTAATGGGTGGAAAACATGGCGAGACTGTCAAACAAAGTTTTCCTTGTCTGAATCAACTTAGCAGATTTACAGGCTGCCCCAAAACGAGGCGTTTACATTGAATGACAGCTAGGAACTTGCTAAGCAGGACTTATTAACACCCGTCCGTTTATTCTCTCAGGAACTGCGCCTCTGCGCAACAGCCACGACTCTCCGGCAGCACTATCATACGGAATAACAGTAGTTCACTTGCATCGGGCACTCACCTTTGAGACTTCAATAGGGCTGTTATGCGTTACATTCGAACGGAAACGACTATTCGGCGTCGTACAGTATATCAATAACACTTGCATATATATATATATATATATATATATATATATATATATATATGCATGCCGACAATACCAAATCACACACACACACACACACACACATATATATATATATATATATATATATATATATATATATATATAGTGTGTGTGTGTGTGTGTGTGTGTGTGTGTGTGTGTGTGTGTGTGTGTGTGTTGGTTTTGCCTGCTATGCATATTATTTCTGCGAATGAGAGTTTTCTGTGCAGTATTTACTAAGTGTATTTGTTACTGCAAACACGTGCGCTTATTCCCCCCGGTCGGGAGTTCTCACTTTTTCAATTAGTGCATTTAGAATATTTGTTATTTCTTCACTTACATATATGTAGTGAATATATTTAATTTCATTTATTTACCCTAAGGGCCCAGAATAGGGCATTACCTAGGGGGGGGGGGGGGGGATAACAACAAGAAATTTCAAAACGGGGTTATAAGCATGAAGAACAAAACGCAAATAAAGAACACAAATGATCACAACATTAAGGAGATACAGTGCATCTAGTAGTGGCATGAAGTAATTATTATATAATGCAATACGACAAGATAGAGCTACAACACCTTTAGAATAATACAACAAATGTATGACAGTGTGCAAAGGTAGTAAGGCGTGCAAGCAGGATAATATGGTTGTTTAGAAATTATCAGCTGGTATGCCAGGTTTTCTCATTAAGGTAGGCTAGTAGAGCCGATTGAAAAGAAGATAATTCCTTAGTGTTGGCAATGGATTGCGGAAGGGCGTTCCACTCATTTATTGATAAAACTAGAGGTGAGTGTAAGTGTTTTTTAGTCCGAGAAAAAGGTGGGTAAACCTTGAGTTCGTGGTCAATACGGGTGGAGATGTGGGCTGCTGGTTGAATAAATTTGCGTGAAAAGGCACTGTCACTGTAATAAATACTATGAAAAAAGGATAATCGCTAATACTTTCTCCGTATTACCAGCGGTAAAATGCCAATCACAAAGTTGGAGTTTTGCAGTGTCGCACCAAAGCTTGTCATGAGTCTTTTCTTCCCAGGAGGGAGCGAACCTGCAACGAGACAGGCCACAGAGAGGACGTCTGCCCGCGTCCCCCCGCCACACCCAAGTGCAGGGAGTGCGGCACTTCGCTAGCAACAGAGCAGCACGAGTGCAACCCTCGGTGCTCTCTGTGCGGCGGGAACCACCCGACGGCAGCCAAAACCTGCCCCAACAGATTCCTGCCACCCGTCAACCGTCGGCAGCAGGCCCTGAGAGCAGGCTCCTCGTCTCCGAGACCACGTGGCGAGCGTTCAGCTTCCCGCAAGTCGCAATCCCCGAAACGACGCGGAGCTGTCCTGGAGAGCACTAGTTCCAGGCCGCGTTCCGGTTCCGGTTCTAGCTAGGCGCAGGACCTCATCGCGACGACGGACGCCATCCCATGGCAGGACCTCGAGCCGTGGACGTTCCGCAAGTGGCAGGAGGGGAAGCAAGGGAGCAGTGCAGGTCACGCAGCAGGTGAGCTGGGCACAGGTTGTCTCTCCCAAAGCTCGTCCCCCCCCCCCTGTTGACACAGAGCTGGCACAGGCACACGCCCACATTAGGCGTCTCACTGAAGAGAACGCAACACTCAAAGCAGAAATCAGTAAAGTACACGCAGAGTTCGTAGCACTTAAAGATGAATTGTTAGGAAGAAATAGTACTACCCCTACGCAAAGCACTTCAACCTCACCCCCGGAGAAGCGGAAACGGGAAGAGCAACCAGCGCACACAGTCACTTCAAATCCGACACCGCAACGAGCAACCGCCCAGCCCACTACACCACAGGGAGTCATTCCCGTCCAATATGCCACTCCTCAGAAGGTAGAGGAGATAGTAGCAAAGGCCATTCAGAGCCTTCAGACATCCCTACAAGCTACTATGCAACAACAACTCACAGCTATACAACAGTCAGCTGCACACCAACAACAATTCGCAACTCAACAACAACACTATAACACTGAGATGGCGGAACGCATCATGAGACTAGAGGAACGCATACTAGCACTGAAAGCTCGTCAAAGCCGGCGCCCCAAGAAAGCAGCTCATCAGGCCCTACCAGATTTGCCAGATTCTCTAGGCTCACCAGAACCCCACCTGGTGCGCGCATCACCACCCCTTAATAACCAAGATGGCTCCTCCTCAACATATATGCAGTAAGCGCGGGGGCTCCCCCGGCGAAACCACGGTGTGGCAGTGGAATTGCCGGGGCTACAAGAACAAGCATGGATCACTGATACAATACATCGCCACATCAACAAGACCACCTGAAATCATCGCACTGCAAGAGACGAACACACACGTCCGCCTACCCGGATACGTCACGTATGGCACCGATATGGGTGACAGCCTTCACACCCTGGTCAGTAAGAAGCTAGTGGCCGTTCAACACCATCTCCAACAATCCGAACCGCTTGCCATTCTGCTCGAAATTATCCCGCAGGCAACAAAGAAGAAGGGTCCCATGTTCGTTCTAAACGCCTACTGTCGGCCGAAAAGCACGCCATCGGTCCTCAAACAGGTTTTGGAGCAAGCCACGCACGCAGCAGGCAACCATCCGCTTCTAATAGTGGGCGATTTCAATGCAGCCCAATCCCTCTGGAGTTATACGTACACCAACCCCAGGGGAAACCTGCTTCACAAAGTTATTGAGGACATGGACCTCACACTCGTCAACGATCCAAGGAGTAGCACGAGGCTCGGCACAAGTGTTACAAGAGACACGAACCCCGACTTAACCCTCACCAGAAATATTCCCCAAGCTTGCTGGACCAATCTGGCGGAGTACCTAGGCAGCGACCACGCGCTGCTAGCCACCACTCTCCATGGCCTCGAATACAAAGCCAGGATAGGCACTGCTCGCCTCACGGATTGGACCAAGCTGCGGGAGATAAGAGAAGAAAGAGCTACAAACGAACAAAGCCTACAGCTTCAGTCAATTAAGGACTGGATCACTCAGCTCCACCAGGATGTGAAGGCGCATACTAAAATACTTGAAACGTCCACCAAGCATCGACGCTCGCCTGCTCCACATGTGGGAAGCCCGGCGTAGCCTGCTGAAGCGTTGGAAAAGGCAAAGATTAAATCGCAAGCTCAAGAGGCGAATCGCAATACTCACACAAGAGGCTGAGGAATACGCTAACACACTCTGCCGCGAAAATTGGCTATCCCTCTGCGACAGGTTGAGAGGAAGACTGAGTACTTCCAAGACGTGGAAGTTATTGAAGTATTTAATCAACCCGGCCAGCAGCAAAACGGAATCCCACCACAATATGGCCCGAGTAATCCACCAATTTCCAGGAAACGAGGCGGACCTCCTTTTGACTCTCAAAGCCCAGTACTTCCCCACACAGCCATCGGAGCCTCTGCCACCCTACACCGGCGCCCCAAATGAGCTCCTAGATGAGGACATTCATCTACATGAAGTAACAGCGGCGATAATGGGCTTGAGACGCCACACAGCCCCGGGAATGGACCGAATCACCAATAAGGCACTTGTCAATCTTGACAACCCCTCGCTACTAGAGCTTACCGCTCACCTTAATGAAGTATGGAGGGAAGGAAACCTTCCCGAGGACTGGGAAATGGTCGAGGTTCGTCTGATACCGAAGCCAGGCAAGCCACCAGCCATTGAGAACCTACGACCGATCTCCCTCACTTCGTGTGTAGGAAAGCTCCTAGAGCACATCGTTCTCAACCGGCTACAACCATTCCTGGAGGACTCGGGGAAACTTCCAACAACGATGATAGGATTCCGTCCACACCTCTCAACTCAAGACATCCTACTTCAGCTGAAAGAGGAGGTGATTGTACCAGCGACACGCAACTTGCCCACGGCTATCCTCGCCTTAGATCTTAAAGGGGCGTTCGGTAACGTCAAGCATACAGCAATCTTACAAAGGCTAAACACGCTGGGCTGTGGGGGCAGGACGTATTCCTATATCAGATATTTCCTCTCAAATAGAAAAGCCATCCTAAAGGTCGGGGACCAAGCCACAGACCCCTTTCTACTGGGCGGGCGCGGCACACCACAGGGCGCAGTATTATCCCCTCTCCTTTTCAATATCGACCTAATAGGCCTCCCGCCGCTCCTCGATAACATCCCGAGGATCCGGCATGGCCTATATGCCGACGACATTACCATCTGGTCATCCACGGGGTCTCTCGGGGCCATGGAGAGCCGCTTGCAGGAAGCGGCAGATGTGGTGAGCGACTATGCTAAGTCTTGCGGCCTCAGCTGCGCCCCCCAAAAGTCAGAGCTACTCCTGGTCTCACCGCGAAAGAAGCATGCATCCGACTCGCCCACTATCAACATACAACTGGAGGGACACACCATCGTTCCGTCTCAGAGCGTAAAGATATTGGGAATGGTTTTCCAGTCGGATCGCACCAACACAATATTAATTAACAAGCTTAAGAATACAACAGCCCAAGTTACCCACATGATCCGGCGAATAACAACCAAGACAAGAGGCATGGGGGAGGCGGACACGCTTCGACTTGTCCAAGCCTTCGTCGTGTCTCGAATAACTTACGCTATTCCATACGCACTACTGAACGCAACGGAGTTCACAAAAATTAACACAATGATCAGAAAGGCATATAAGCAGGCGATGGGCCTGCCGATCAGTACGTCCACAGAACGCCTACTACGACTAGGCGTGCACAACACGGCCGAGGAGCTGATCGAGGCACATTTATCCAGCCAGCGAACAAGGTTGGCGGTTACGGAAGCGGGAGGTCCATCCTCTTACGCCTGGGGCTATCTGCTCCTCTCAGCCATCCGCCGCCTCAGACTGTTAGATTACCCCATGCCATCCGGAGCAACATCACCGTACCTCCTCTACCTCGCAACATGCACCCAGTGCACCACGCACAGCGAAGGGAGGCCCGGGCTCGGGCCATACACAAGCGATACGGGACTTCGCCCTCTACAGCCTACACGGATGCGGGGTCTTACCCCAGACGCGCAGCCACAGCAGCCACCGTAATCGTCAACAAAGAACATCGGAGCAGCATTTCGCTCACCCGATACAATCCCCTCCAAGCCGAGGAAGCGGCCATAGCCCTCGCGCTCTTCCAAACACAGGTTGAAGTCATAGTTACCGACTCCCAACAGGCGTGCCGCAACTTCGCTAGCGGCAGAATTCATGCCACTACGCTCTAGATAATATATCAAAAGCCGCCAACCAGATCAGTCATAATCATCTGGGCGCCAGCTCATCACGGCATTCCTGGCAACGAGGTCGCCAACCACGTGGCTCGAGATTTGACCCACCGAGCCGACGCCGAGGAATCTGAACCCGAGCGCATGCACCCTCTAGTCTCATACCAAGACATCACACAACACTACAAGCTAACCCGCAGAACATATGCACCCCCACACAAGTCACTACCTAGAGAGCAGGAGCGATTCCTCCGAGCTCCTACAGGTTAACACATTCCCCCACCCAACCAGAAACCACCTCATAGCCCCTACACAATTCTCTCCGCAATGCCGCTTCTGCGCAGAGCCCGGGTCCCTCAGGCACATAGTAGGGGTAGAGTGTACTAGAATATTCTAGTACACTGTAGTAGGGGGTTGCAGAGAGGCACCACTCAATCCTCCGAACCCTTACCACACGAACGAGCTTTGGGAGAGAGCCTTGGCCAGCTCCGACCTCGAAGATCAGCAACGGCTGATTGCGAGGGCCCAGGACGCGGCCCGAGCTCAAGGCATTCTGGAATGAGGACGCCTCTCCAAAGCTGCACTTACACATTAAAGATGTTTATTCTCTCTCTTCCCAGGACGTGTGAAGAATGGAACCACCTTCCCGGCGCGTTGATTGCTATTGAAGACCACGCACAATTTCGTACGGCCATTATTGACACCATCGCTTCGGGCATCTCATGTTTATGACTACGTCACTTGCTGCCTTCTTTGTTTCCTTTGTCTTGTAACTTTTTTTCTTTTTACCCCACTCCCCTCTGTAGTACCTTGTGGTCTTGAGGGTATAATAAATGAAATGAAAGTGTTCTTTTTATGGATGTCACACTGTGATAACTAGAATACGAGGACGAGATGAATCTAGCGGATTTACTTTGAATGGATTCCAGCATGTCGGTAAGGTAAGCTTGATGGGGATGCCATATATTGGACGCGTGCTCTAATGATGGTTTAGTTAGTGAATTAAATGCCTGAAGTTTAGTGCCTGAATAAGCAAGGCGTAGGCGACGTTTTAGAACGCCAAGCTTTCTAAATGCTTTGCTAGTGATTAATTCTACATGATCATTCCGTTTTAGATTGTAGTTGAACAGGACTCCTAAGTATTTATTCAATGAGACTGATTCAACTGCATAATTGTTAATTAGGTATACATTAGGCAATAAATTGAAACTGGGACCTAATTTAACGTGTTTAGTTTTCTCAATGTTAATTTTCATCTGCCACTTACTGCACCATTCTGAAAGAGTCGTTAAGTCGGACTGCAGGACCAAAGTGTTGTTCTGGTTAGTTATTTCTTTATATATTACGCAGTCATCTGCAATAAGACGTAAGAAACACTCCATGTTGGTCGATATATCATTTATGTAGATGAAAATAGCAGCGGTCCCAAAATTGATCTGTGGGACTCCCGACTTGACATGCGTGTGATGAGATACGTATTCATCGATTTTAACACACTGAAGTCTGTCACTAAGAAAGCCCTTAATCCACATAAAGGTTTTGTCAGCTGTAGGCTACGTAATTTTGTGAGTAGACATTGGTGAGGGACGCGATCGAATGCTTTAGAGAAGTCAATAAAAATTGCATCGATGAAAAATGAACCATTGATGGAGTTGTGTAAATCGGTTACTAGCTCAAACAACTGGGTGTTACAGGATCTGTTTCTGTTTTTTGAAAGCCGCGTTGGTTTTCAAAAAGTAATTTGTTAGATTCAATGTGAGACATTATGTGACTGTAAATTATATGTTCAAGAAGTTTGCAGCAAATAGACGTAAGAGAAATAGGACGGTAATTGTTAGCTAAGTGCTTGTCTCCAGATTTAAAGCAAGGAATGACATACGCAATCTTCCAGTCATCAGGAATTGACACGCCGTGCCCAGTGACTGCTGGAATATTAGTGATAAAATGTAAGATGAATTATCTGATATTAGCTTCAAAAGTTTTGCGCTGATACCATCCGGTCGAGGGCACGTTTGGCATGGTAGCAAACTATATATGTCTATGTACCCTTTGATTTAATTACCTAGAAATACATTGGTCATTATTTGTGCCACGCAGTTACTAAACCTGGTTTATTTCACTCTAATATTGTTTTCTTCGATCATTGTCCCTGATCAATATCCACCAACAAGAAGCGCGCGTAAAATGACACGATTTCAATAATACAATTTCCTTACGTAGCTTCATATTGCAGAGATACCAGTTACTTTTAGAAGAGAGTGGTAAAAACAGCAGTTCACTTGGCTAAAACTACATTTGGTACCGTCCGTCAAGAGTCATGGGCGCACCAAAGCAACTAAAACATAAAAAAATCTACTGCACAGACGTTCTGCGAGAAAAACTGGGCGTCCGCCAGCGTCCGCGCGCTCGCTAGCAGACGACGCGCTTGACAACGACAGCAAAATTGAAGACGTCGCGTTGTATAATCCATGCCTCAAATATATATGTTTGGCAAAATGGTGTAAACATAAATTTGCAGTTGAAATAAAACACTATTTTAAGAGCGTACTATGCGCAATCGGCCTCGGCGCCCGCAGCGAAAGTACGTTGAATATATGCCGCGGAGCGCATCTCCGCCTCAATCCAGTTCGCTCGCAGCGCCCTCGCACAATTTTTCCACACGCGGCGCCTCAGCGCGAGAGCACCGTTCGGCCCACTCATCCATTAGACAGTTTTAGTTTAGCGTTAGCGTAATAGCGGGGTTACGGGAAATAGCGTTACCGTTCCGCAAACGAACTTTGCAGAAAGAGAGTTTTAGTATAGCGTGATAGCGTAGTTTACGTGCGGGACGCTATTCCATTACGCTTTGAATTTCGCATACATAGGGCACCTAAGATATGTTTGTGTGCGTCCGGAAAGTGCGAGAGGCAGCGCATTGGAAGCCAGGAGCGCGTTGTATTTTTACTTGCCATGTCCGCCGATCTGCAGCGAAACAGACAAGCAGTACAAGCTGTCTAACATAGCCTCCGAAACCCTCCAATCTAAGAGGCCATATGCCGTCGTCGCGCCTATCTCCCAACTTTAGCGACAGATGGCGCTCGGATCTCAAAAAAAATTTCTCTCGTTAGGCTTAGGCGCGTTCGAAACGAGAAGCGATCTCGAAAATTCCTCAAGATTAGCCATAACACTCTCTCGGCGAAGCGACATGAGACTAAGCAAAAGCCGCTTACGCAGTCATTTTGTCTAGTACACTCTACTTTGGAGTACTTTTGGCTAGAGCACGGAGCAAGAAACCTTCCTCCGTGGGCTAGAGAACTCGCTCAATTATCGCTGCCATTCACAGAAATCCAGTTTTCCTACTAAATTAATGCGTTTACGAACAAGCCCAAGCTATTAATAATCTGAATCGCTTGTGGTTCGTAAATATGCACTAAACCTCTGTAGTCACTTTTGTTGCTCTCTGCAATCATTCAAACGTGGCTGTTCCAGCCGTGAATTGAACCCATGACCATGTGCCCAGCACGTGGTCATGCGACATCCACCGAGATACTGAACAATAATCTATATTGGTTAAACTGAAACAAGGCATCTTGGGAAATCTTTCAGCCTGTGCACTCTTTGGGTATACCGCTGCATAAGCACAGATAAAAGAGCGTATAGGTAGCAAGTAGCGTCACAATTAATTTCCTTAGGTGTGCATGTTTTCTATGTCCAAGCGAAGATTCCAAGTAGATGCATTCAAAAATTGTGTGAAATTGAATTAGACCACCAAAACTAGAAAGATGACTGCCCCTGCTCTATTCCCCACCACGGAAGAAAACGGTATCTGCACAATTTGAGAGCTAGAATTAGGCACTAGGCCAAACCTCAAGCATTTAGTGGCTTGAATGACTATCTGTAACGATGCCTTGAATGACTATCTGTAACGATGCCAGAAATCGCCCTCTATATAACGTCTCTATAGTGAGCACCCAGAAATGGCAGAGATGCCATATTCAACATATGAACCAAAATAAATTGTATTCAATGGCACGCTTACCTTCAAATGAGTTCGTACGTGCGCAGGACTAAGACTATTGACTACCAGACCTTTGACAGGCTTGTGTTCCACTTGCGCACACAAGAGCCATTTCAGTCCCCAGAAAACCCAAGTAGAGCATTCTTTGGTCGACATGCCTCTTATACCTCCTAAAACTATTGCTGTACTATGTCACACTAGAGTGAAAGTGAAGCAAACATTGCAAAAGGTGCAAGTTCGGAATCTCTTTATTGCTGAAATTGTGCCCAGAAAGACAGGGAATGCTCGCATAACAGTGGCGAGAACAATCACAGAATCTGATGTCGTGAGCAAAGTGCGTCAGCTATTTATGCGCGTATATGTGTATATATGCGTATATGCATCTGTACAATCATAGCATTCTACCGGTGCTAGCATATAGGGCAGAAACTTGGAGGTTAACAAAGAAGCTCGAGAACAAGTTAAGGACCGCACAAAGAGCGATGGAACGAAAAAATGTTAGGCCTAACGTTAAGAGACAGGATGAGAGTAGTGTGGATCAGAGAGAAAACAAGAATAGCCGATATTCTAGTTGAAATTAAGAGGGGGAAATGGAGCTGGACAGGCCATGTAATGCGTAGGATGCATAACCGGTGGACCATTGGAGTTACAGAATGGATACCAAGAGAAGGGAAGCGCAGTCGAGGACGGCATAAAACTAGGTGAGGTGGTGAAGTGCAGGAAATTTGCAGGTCCAAGTTGGAATCAGGTAGCTCAAGACAGGGTTAATTGGAGATCACAGGGAGAGTCCTTCGTCCTGCAGTGGACATAAATATAGGCTGATGACGAGGATGAGTACATGGCAGATACGCATGGCAGAGTAATTGCATGGTGCTCGTGTACACTCGAAAATGTACAACAGGTTGCGCGTCGCACACGTAATCTGATTAGACAAGACTGTAGCTATAAAATAGGTGACTAAAAGTTTTCTGATACAGTCGACGTGGCCTGCGCTGAGTCATAACAGTGATAATAAGGTAAAAGACAGTGCATAAAATAAAAGGCAAATAAAATAATGTACGTTTGATTGCATATAGAAGTTTTGGGCTGGAAAAGGTAAAATGGTTTAATCAGGCTCACGAGAAAAAAAGGTCGACTCGTTGGCTTATAAAATCATGTGTAGCATCAGAGTCATTTAATACTTTTTGCTAGCATGTAAGAAATATTGAACTAACTCTGGTGAGTTATTAACCGACTTACCACCCTGTCTTTTGTCCCAGTCTTGCTCGATTGTCATGTATTTCCATGATCTAGTATTTTAAAGGGCCTCCTAAGAACAAGTCCAGCAGCAGTGCGGGTAAATGACTGTAGAACTATTGTAATACAGCTTTTAATATGTTTTTCAAAATTATACACGCGAGAGAACATGTGCAAGAAGTTGCTAGACTTGATTCTTGGAACTGTACAAGGCAGATGCACTGTACAAGGCATATGTAAAAGTGACGAGATGCAGATTTCTGCGAATCAAGTTTCCAGCACTGCTGGTGCCGCAGTAGCGAGCGAAACTGGCTTACCATTTTGGACCGTATACGAGCACGCATTTCCCACATGCCCTCGGCATACAAGCATGCATTCTCACGCAATTAGCTAACACCAATATCAATCATTTTTCCCATTGCTGTAACTGAATGTAGCGAGTATCAGGAAACATGTGGTTAAAAATTACAATAAATTGTTGGAAAATGCTTATAGATGCTTATCAGTGTCCTTTGTATGTTAGTTCCCATTTTGTATAAACAAGCCTACATGTGACCGGCGCATGAGCACATATGTGCACATGGTCGTCGTCTGACATGTCTGTCCATGTGTATGTTTCATTATCCAACGCTAACAAGATACATAATAGAGAAATGAATATTATATTTAGCAATGAATACAAAGTAAAAGCCGACTTGAGTGGTACAGTCAACCACACAGGTTTACGGACCATGGTATCTCACAAAAGCAGCCTGTAGCAGTAGCTAGTAGAACTGTATACGACAATGTTATAATATTCTAGTCGAATCCCACAATGCAAATGCCAGATTGCGTTGGGAGGCTGCGGAGATATTCAGCTTTTACTCATATTTTCATGGTCTGTAATATTTTATGGTTGACTGTACATGGCCCAGGTCCAGCTCTGACACTGATCTTCTGGCGTGGTACCATAGCTCCAGCAGGCGTCATTGATATACGTATTATAAATACGTCTCTAGGTTGGTAAAATATTTAAAAATTATCTTAAGAACAGCCATCCCTCATTTTTAATTAATGCAATTGCACTGCCTGTGGGCAGTTCACAGCGGCCATCCACTACCGAGGGGACACAGTTATGCGAAGTCGACTTGAGCAGGAGGTAGCTGGTGACGGAGTGTTCTGCGCGTTCCTGCAGCCACACTGCGCAGAGAATGCAAATTTCATTGTTATTCAAAAGCAGATTAAAAACGAAATAAAGAACCACAAAGCTAGCATTTTGATGTATTAGGATCTCAATGTTGACGTCAGGTGCCAGAAAATAAAATTCGCCTACAATTTCTCATTGCATGTAATTATAAAGAAAAAAAAAGGTCAGCAAAGACACCTTAAGACAACTTACGTTTAGGAATGCGGAAGCATTATAGTCCTTTTGGTGAACTTTTTTTCCATATTTTGTTTTCTACATGCAACAAGGAATGAGTTTATGAATCATCTACACAATTCTTAGTCTACGCTTTATGAAACATTTCTGAACACCACAGTTAGTCTCATTTTCTTACCTTTTTCATGTCACAAGCTATTCAATGTTGGCAAGTGGGCTAGTTTTTGTTAATTTGCCAAAATCACAATGTAAAACCGTGTCAAAAGAAAAAATAACAGAGGCATTAACCTGCAGGGTCAGTACACCCAGCAATAATGAACCTCTAAAACACCACCACGACGGTTTATATCACTAACTTCTAACAGCTTGTATAGACCTTTTCACAAACCGACGTTTGAGCAGCGCCATTGGCCGACACGAGCGACGTCTAGCGTCGCCGCCATTTTGGACTGTGCGCCTTGCGAGAGCAGGCCGGCCGCACTTCGGTTGTGTGATCTTCGCCGCGCATTATTTCGATTGTTTTCTTCCGCTTCGCTTGTTTTGTGCCGCTTGACTTGTTACATTTTTCACGTGCTCGCGTGAGCCCTCAGTGTAGTGTGCCATGGCAACAGCAAGCCCAGCCAGTGGATGTGGTGTTTCTTCGTCGGTAGCGGCGGCAGCCGCGTCTGCTTCGTCGAGAGCTGGCGTGCTAATCAGCAGTATATTTCATTGTTATTGCTGGACACATGTGACCGTATCGTCGATTGAATCTGATCACCATTACGTTTCGCGATTGAGGGGTGCCTCATTTAGCGAAATCAGGCGCGTACGTAGCTGTCGGGCAATGCTTATAGAACCAGGCGCCGGCAGCCGGACGACGCGTGTCAGTGGTTGGTAGATATGCGGTGGTTACTCCATACGCTTCCGACGCAACTGAACAGCTCAATCATCCAAAATTTATTGGATCTGGTGTGGTGCAGGGTGCTTATAACCAAATGTCAAAGCATAAAGCGGGGCGATCGAGCAGCGCGGTACCTGCAGCGAACCGACGCGCGGCAGTGATCACAGATGCCAGCGCGACTGATACAGCCCAGGTGCTAAATTTTTATTGTTAGTATTTATTTATTTATACATACTGTCAATCCCAATAGGGATTATAACAGGACTTGTTATAAAGATATATTTGTTTACATATATTTGACGTTTGTTTACCTGGGATGGATTTTCTTTCGAATGTCTGAATTTGGAACAAGCTTCGCTCACGGTGAACCTTAACGTAGACCGTGCGCGAAGTTTGTATTGAAGATATCGCGTACGGCAAGAATTGTTCGTGTGCGCTATCTGTGAAGCGAAATAAGCCAATAATATTGCAGCGTTGGGGCCATCTCTGCTCTTTCTCTTTTTTCACTTACACCGTCTCACTGTGCTATGTTCCTAATAAAGCAATGTCGAGTCTTAACAATTGTAGAATAAATACATATGCATATGACTGTAAACCACTACTGACCGTGAGTGAAAAGCGCTTAGTGGTCAGCGAAGCAGTCTCTGCACGCACGTAAGTATTTCACTTGATCGACTGTGCGAATTTTTTTTCGTTACTGTTATTCTTGCAAGCATGATGCTATTGCCCGCGTACCCATGCGAATACCGTTTTTCAACGTTCTTACTTGCGCGGGCTCATTTAGCGCATTTATACGCCACGCACAGTTAGCGCATTACGGTTCCCGAACTCTCGCACTGGCGCTAGGCCGCGCTGATGAGGTTCACACGTTCATTTTTGCATTCTCTTGCTGCCCAAGCACATAGACAACGCTCAAGGATGGGTGAGCTCGATGCAGCACCACACTGTTGAAGTTATTAACTTTATGGGCAGGGCCGCGTAGGGTGCGTGTGACCGCAGAGACAATGTTTTGGTGGACACAGGGTCTGCATACATCTTCCATAGGACACGATTTTTCCAGATCGTTGCGAAGTGTATTACCGACTAGTTCTCTCGCAGAGTGCTCCAATTTGTCTTATAGCAGTGTCACACGGCCACTTTTGATAGCGATCGAGACCGATCTGGATCGGAATGTTCGACCGCGATTGGCTCCCTTCCGCAGATTGAGCAAAGAATACAATCGCGACCAAGAAATTCGACCCATATCGGGCTCGATCACGATCAAAAGTGCACCGTGTGACCCCCATATTAGGCACTGGAATGAAGTCGTGTTTGAAAGAATAACAAATGTAGCCTCTGCCACTACATACGAGAAAATACTGCATCGAAGAGCTGTCAATTCTCGCAACCTGTTGGGAAATGTGCCGAAAAGAGTTTACCAATATGCGTTATTTTACTGATGTGTGCATTGGTTCACATTAGACTGAAATGCCAAGTCCTCAGGTGATGCAGGAAACCGGCGAAGCGTGAACATACCACATCGCGGCAGTGGTCTTGCGGAGTGCTGTGTTGTGGACACACTTAGTCCCTAAAATCATTTTCCGCTGGTTGTTTGTGCACCCATAAACTGCACAGTGCTGGCCTGTAGCCTTTTGATGAGTATATATGCCATTATTTACGAGCGTAAGTCATTCGTGACAAAAATAAACGGAAACATCGAAGGAAAGCTACCACTCCGCAATGCAAGCGCAAGGCAAGCTCACAGTCCAGACCGAACAGGCAACACTGACACATACTCTCCACGCCAGACCGTCGGGAGCGCCCTCGTGAAAACGTCTATATACAGTAGTTTTTCGGTTTCCCGGTCGTCAGCTCCTGGCCTTCACTTGCACAAACTCATTGCTGTGTTAGTTGCTCCTTCGGGAAAAGTGAAAGACAGCCAAACAATGCATGTAGTTGCTTCAAATTCTGTTCCTTTCTCTTTAAACAAAGCTCTTTAAAATTTCGCGCTGGGTATTCTTGTGAATATGGCAAAAATTCAAATATTTTCAGACATAAATGCACAAGCACAAGCGAAAGTGCTGAATGAGTTGCGCACTTCATACAAACAGTAATGAAAGACGCTGGCAACGTACAGACTA